>NW_011889299.1:258823-286000 GCF_000151845.1 Pteropus vampyrus | reverse complement strand
CTGTCCCAGCCCCCAGGCTCTGCAGAGGCAGGGATGGAGTGGGGGAAGGGGTCAGCAGCCAATCATATCTCCCACAGCCTTAGGCATCTGCACCTGGTCTAACCAATCCCCTCTGCACAACAGCTCACTCAGCCTCTGCTCACTCCTCCCCTCCTTGCTCTGCCCAGCAACAGCAGAAGGGAGGTTTAAGGAGGAGTGGGAGGAGGCCCTGCAAACTCCCAGCCCCTGGCAGCAGTGGAGCTGGGCCCCAGGCTTACTCTATAGAGGGAGGTTAAAACAATACTTACAGTTCCTGGAGCCCAGGCACAATGTCCCTAGGGGCCCTCAAGACTGTGCAAGCCCAGCTCTCATGGACGGGAACTCATATATTACAGAGATCCTGCTCCTTGGAGCCTTGGGCCACAGGCCAGTCTAGATCACTCCACGGCTCTGGGGGCAGCTCCTGGACTGACAGTGTGAAGGCAGAGACACAGTTCTGGGGGAGGAGATGGACATTGAACAAACAACCGCACAAATGCCTATTTAACTAGAAACAGTGATAAGGCCTTGGAAGGAAAAGAGCAGTTTGTTATGTGGGAGAATAAGAAGGGGCCTGATTTAGACCAGCTTTTACAGTTCTTGTTGGTTTCATTTCTCTTTGTCCAGATTTACGATGGCTATTTTTTTTCATTACTTTGCCCCCAGAGGCCTCCCACCTGTTGAGAAAAACGCGGTGTTCATTATTGATGTGAGCAGCTCCATGTTTGGCACCAAGATGAAGCAGGTAACAAGGGCCTCGGGGACCTTTCATAGTTCTTCTAAGTCTCAGCAAGCAGACGATGCTGGAACATTGGTTCCCTGGGGCCAGAGGCCCTATATTCCAACGCCCTTGGATCTTACAGGTCTGGGCCTACCTTAGGGTCCTGGTACGTTACATATCTGGAGCCATGTAGACCTGGAGCCACAGAATTTGAGGAATATTAAAGCATTGGACCATGGGACTTGAAACCACTGAGATTCTCAACCACAAAACTCCTGGGCTCATAAGGTCTCAGAATCAAGTGCCTTTGAGCTAGAGTACTCTGTATCGTTAAATGTGAGTCAAGAAAAGTACTTATGTATTTTAGACTCTGAACATTTCTTATGCCACAGGTTTTTGCTTTTATTATCATTTTTACTTCAAAGCCAGAAGAACACAGTGTACTAGTAATGTGGGGAGGAGGCAAGAAAATTAAAATATTTATCAAACTACATTCAGTGACTGTAATATGCTGCTCAGCCCTGCAGCCAGGCCAGGAGGTTATCTGCAGAACAAAGGAAGATTTCTGCTGGGATTGCTAACAAGTCATTCCCAACACATAGGAGGGGGAAACAGGAACCAAGTGTCATTCCCTATGGCTAAAACCGTGGGGAACCTATTGATTAAAGGCTGGGAACTGCCAACAGGGCCTTCATTCTACATATTCTTACCTTTTCACGCAATCTCTTCCCCTTCCTCACTGCATGTCCATATCAAAGAAGATGGGTTAACGAAGTTTTTAAAACTATAACGCACAAGTTTTAAAGTATGAGGTATACACTGTATTCACTGAACACTCAGGGTCCCTTTAGTGCCTTTGCTCTGTTCCTCTCACTGTCCTTCTCACACTCTGCCTCTGTGAGAAGACCACACTCTGCCTATGGAGTGTTATCCCTTTTCTAATAAACTTTCCTTTTGACTCTATCTTTGGCATGTGTATTGAATTCTTTTTATACTCTCTGCCAAAAGACTTTCTTCTTCTGTCAGTGCATGGCTTGGTCTATCCCCCACTCAGGAAAATTTGTTCTGTCCTGCATTACTTGCAGTAGAGTGCTTTGAAACCATAGAGTCCTGGGTCCATCTAGACTTACATTTTGTAACCCTTTTATCAGAGCACCCTTGAAACAGAATATTGTAGCCATAGGCTAAAGAGATTTTGACTTTAGAGCCTGGATAGTTAATGTTCTTGAAAGAGTATGTTGAACCTTAATACTCTGGGGCTCTAGAATTATAAGTTTCAAGTGTCCTGGGACAGTACTGCCTTTTTATCTTAAAACTTTGAACCATAGTACTCTTGGAATGCAAAGTATAGGATGCAGGATCTACTGAATTTTACCATCATTGGTGCCTGGATGCTTAAGACCTCAAGAAGCCATTGGGCATTGAAGCTCTGTAATGTTAGGATACTTGACCTCATAAAGCCCTGAATAGTTAAGCCTAGATTTTTTAGCATTAGAATGATTTTCAGCCTCTGAACCATAGTATCTTTAGATAATCCTTCCTTTGCTGTGTCCAGTCTACTTTTAATTTTATATAGTAAGTAATTAATTTCAGATATTATATTTTTAGTATTAAAAGCAGCATGAGTGATTTCAAAGATATGTCACTAGAAAGTATCCTGAGACAAAGAAGTCCAAAATAATAATAAAAAATATTGTAAGGTGTTAGAAACATGTGGCAGAAAGACAAATGATGAAATATATTACCAAAGGATTTTAATAGCTGAGAGACACTAATTAACAAAAACACAAAGAAAACTACATTTAGGTAAACTGTTGAAAAACAGTGGAAATGAAAAAAATATTAAGAGCATTAAGAAAGAGTACCAGTGTCACATGGGGAGGAACTGAGTTGTCTGACTTAAGGGCTGGGCCTGGAGGGGCAGATTTCTTCTGGACAGAAGTGCTGGCCATAACCATTGTTCCTTTGTTGAGCCTTCTCCCTTCCCTGTGTGCGGATGCAGGCTGCGACAATATCTGATTCTCCATCAACCTGGTTAACACAGGTTGTTTTGCCTAGGTAATTCCCTGAGATCTTGCCTCTCCCAACTTGTGGACCAACCCAAGCAGCCTCCAGTGGGTTATTCCATACAACTGGCTGTGGACTTTCCTAAGGTCTCTCAAAACCTCACGAAACCCAAAGAAGCAGCATCCGGCCTCTGCATGCCTCACACCATTTGCTGAGCGACTTCCAGCATGACAGTAATGGCAGCTGGCCTTGGTTTCTGGCTTGGCTTTTCAAGGCACCTATAAGCCCAGCAGGGGTGGCAGTCATTTGCAGATTGCTTGGTGACTTTTACCAGGTAGCCCTGGAAGTGCATGGGCTATGGCTGACCTTGGCCTGGAGCTGGGCCTCTCCTCGGAGGTCCTTATGCTGGCACATCCAGTGACCTGCTTCAACCTGTGACAGAGCTAGAGCACCTGAGGAAGACATACCCAAAAGGCAGACAAGGAAGGCATCAGAGCCCTGCTAAAGTGAATGCTGCTCAGTAGGTTTGGCCCCTCATCGGCCAATCCTCACGACCAATCAACCCGAGGGTCAATTCCTCCCATCGATGTTCAAATTGCAACCAAACCTCAACTACAACAGGAGGGCACCCACAACCCATACAATGGACACACCTTGAGTACCGGGCTCAGGTGATCAGGGAAGACTGTGCCACTGGACCCCACAGGACACCTACTAAATAAAGACACTCTTCTAAGATCGGGAGACTTAGGAGCCCTACCTAATACGTAGAAACAAACACAGGGAGGCAGCCAAAATGGGGAGACAAAGAAACATGTTCCACACAAAAGAACAGAACAAAGCTCCAGAAAAAGAACTCAACAAAATGGAGACAAACAATATATCAGATGCAGAGTTCAAAACACTGGTTATAAGGCTGCTCAGTGAACTTAGCGGAAGAGTAGATGAACTCAGTGAGAACTTTAACAAAGAGATAGAAAACATAAAAATGGAGATAGAAAACATAAAAAAGTAAAGAAAAATATAGGTTATTAACTTTCATGAACATGTAAAAATTATAACTAAACTATTTGCAAATTGAATCCTATGATATATGGAAAGGATAATACATAGTGACCAAGAGAGGTTTATTCCAAGAATGTGAGTTAAGAAAACAATCAACAGAGTAAGGAGGCAACCTATAGAATGTGAGAAGATATTTGCAAACCTTATATCTGTTAGGAAGTTAGTATCCAAAATGTACAAAGAACCCTTATAACTTAACAGCAAACAAAATAAAACAAAATTAAAAAATGGGCTAAATTCATTCATGTTGTTGCAGATGGGAAGTTTTCATTCTTTTTTTTATGACTGAGTAATATTCCATTGTATATATGTACCACTTCTTGTTGTACAACTGAAACTAATGTAATATTGTATGCCAACTGTAATTGAACAATAAAAAATATTTAAAAATGGCCTAAGAACTTGAATAGACATTTTTTTAAAGAAGACATCAAATGAACAACAGATATATTGAGAGAGGAGAGGAGGCATCTGAAAGTAAAAATAGATACAAAGGAAGGGGCCTGCAGAAATAACCGACTCAGCTGGTTAAAACTGCTCTCTCTTCCCCCATTCTGCCTTATGCTCTTCGGTTAACATGTTTTCCACAGCTTCATCCCCCACCTCAAGGATTCTCTAGCCCCTTCCCTATCTCTGTAGCTGTGTATGAATGTCACAACTGTGGGGAACTGTTTGTTGTGTTAGAGCTTAGCCTTTGGATAAGGAACCTGCCGAGCGGGCAGGCATGACATCAATGAGTGCTGCTCCCTGTGTGTAAGCTAGGAGTCCCGTCTCTTTGTTCAAGAATCTGATAAAGGTGCTGATAACACCAAGGTCTCAGACTCTACAAAACAAACGACCTGTAAGACCAAGAGTCTGGAAATTCCTCCTCTGCAGCCCACCACCCAAAGCTCCCCCTCCCCACTCTGAGTAAGGAGGGACATGTAAAACCTCAGACAAAGGAATCACGCACCCCTTGCACAGACACTGCGAGGGTATATAAGCTGTAAGAAATCTAACCAAGGGGAGATCGTGCTTTGGGTCTGTTGAATGACCCACACTCTCCGCCGACATTAAATTCTCCTTCCTCTAACAAAGTTGTCTGAGCATCTAAATTCCTCCGTCGGGTGTTGCTTCCTGCAACAATATGAAAAAATGCTCAATATCACTAGTCATCAGGAAAATACAAATCCAAGGTACAATGAGATTTTACCTCACACTTGTCAGGCTGGTTATTATACACACACACGCACACATACACACACCCGCACACACATACACACACACATAGTAACAAGTGTTGGCGAAGATATGGAGGAATTGAAACTCTTGCACACCGTCGTTAGGAATGCAAAGTTGTGCAGCTGCTTTGGAAGACAGTATGAAGATTCCTCGAAATTAAAAATAGGGTGGGGGGGAGAGAAGGGAGAGGTAGATGGGGTAAAAGATGTCAAATATGTGGTGACAGAAAGAAATCTAACTATGGGTGGTGAACACACAATGTAAAAATATATATATATGCTTTACTGTTAAAATGTACAGCTGAAACTTACTGGATTTCATTAACCAATGTCACCATAAAAATTAATTAATTAAGTAATAAACCAAAAAAAAAAAAAAAAAAATAGAACTGCTATTTGATCCAGCAATCCCACCATTGGGTATATATCCAAAGGAAACAAAATCACTATCTTGAAGAAATATCTGCAATCCCATGTTCATTGCAGCACTATCCACAATAACCAAGATGCAGAAACAACATAAATATCCAGTGACACGTGAATGGGTGAAGAAAATGTGGTATATACGCACAATGGCATAATAGTCAGCCTTAATGAAGGAGAAAAATTCTGAAATATGTGACAATGCAGATGAAACTTGTGGACATTATGCTATTGAAATAATCCAATCATAGAAAGACAAATGTTAACAAGGAAACAGCAGCCTTAAATAACATACTAGATCAGTTGGATTTAATTGATATTTTTAGAGCATTTCATCCCAAAGCAGCAGAATATACATTCTTCTCAAGTACACATGGAACGTTTTTCAAGATAGACCACACGTTAGGCCACAAAACAAACAACAATAAATTTAAGAAGACTGAAATCTTATCAAGAATCTTCTTTGACCACAAAGGCATGAAACTAGAAATCAATTACAAGAAAAAACTGAAAAATACACAAACATATGGAAGCTAAATAACATGCTACTAAATAATGAATGGGTTAATAATAACATCAAGGAAAAAAATTAAAAGGTACCTTGAGACAAATGCAAATGAAAACACAATGACTCAAAATCTATGGGACACGGCAAAAACAGTCCTAAGTGGCAAATTCATAGCAAATTCGGCCTACCTCAAGATACAAGAAAAATCTCAAATAAACAATCTAACCCTACACTTAAAGGAACTAGAAAAAGAATAGCAAAAAAAGCCCAAAGTGAGTAGAAGGAAGGAAATAATAAAGATCAGAGCAAAAATAAACGAAATACACTCTTAAATAAAAGACAAAAGACCAATGTAACCAAAAGCTGGTTCTTTGAAAAGAAAAATAAAATTGATAATCCTTTAACCAGAGAGAGGATCCAAATAAAATCAGAAATGAAAGAAAAGAAATGACAATGGACACCACAGAAATACTAAGGATTTTAAGAAAAATTATGAGCAATTATATGACAAAAAAACTGAACAATCAGAAAGAGATGTATAAATTCCTAGAAATATACAAGGCTTCAAGACTGAATCAAGAAAAAACAGAAAATCTGAACCAACCCATTACTACTAACAAAATCAAATTAGTAATCAAAAACCTCCCAACAAACAAAAGTCCTGGACCAGATAGCTTCACAGGTGAGTTTTACCAAATATTGAAAGAAGAATTAACATCTATGCTTCCTAAACTATTCCAAAAAAATTCAAAAGGAGGGAAGACTCCCAAACTCATTTTATAAGCCTACCATTACTTTGATTCACAAACCAAACAAAGACATTACAAAAAAAGAAAATTATAGGCCAATATCGCTAATGAACAAGGATGCAAAAATTCTCAAGAACATATTAGCAAACCAAATTCGGTAATACATTAGAAATATCATACATCATGATCAAATGGGATTTATTTCTGGGGTGCAAGTTTGGTTCAATACCCATGAATCAATTAATACAATATACCATATTAACAAATTGAAAGATAAAAATCCTATGATCAATAGATGCAGAAAAAGCATTTGACAAAATCCAGCAATGATTTATGACAAAAACTCTCAGCAAAGTGGGAATAGAGGGAACGTACCTCAACATTATAAAGGCTATATTTGACAAACCCACAGCTAATGTCATACTCAACAGTGAAAAACTAGAAGCGTTTTCCTTAAGATCAGAAACAAGACAAGAATGTCCACTTTTATCTCTTACTCAACATACTGTTGGAAGTCCTAGCCACAACAATCAGACAAGAAAGAGAAATAAAATCCATCTATATTGGAAAAGAAAAAGTAAAACTGTCATTATTTACAGATAACATGATACTGTATAGAGAGAAACCTAAAGATTCCATCAAAAAACTGTTAGAACTGATAAATGAATTCAGTAAAGTAACAGGATACAAAATTAATATTCAGAAATCAGTTGTGTTTTTATACACCAATGACAACCTATCAGAAAGAGAAATTAAAATATCAATCCTATTTACAATTGCATCAAAAACAATAAAATATCTAGGAATCGAATTAAACAAAGAGGTAAAAGACCTGTACTAGGAAAATTATAAGTCATTGAAAAAAGAAATTGAAGAAGATACAAATGAATGAAAGCATATACCATGCTCATGGATAGGAAGAATTAACATCGTTAAAATGGTCATACTACAAAGCAATCTGTAAATTCAAGGGAATCCCTATCAAAATACCAGTACCACTTTTCACAGAACTAGAACAAATAATCCAAAAATTTATATGAAAACATAAAAGATCCCGAATAGCTATGGCAATCTTGAGAAAGAACAAAATTGGAGGTATCACGCTACCTGATATCAAGCTATATTACAAGGCTATAGCAATCAGAATGGCATGGTACTCACATAAAATAGACACATAGATCAATGGAACAGAATGGAGAGTCCAGGAATAAATCCACACCTATATGGTCATTTAATGTATGACAAAAGAGGCAAGAATATATAATGGGGTAAAGACAGTCTCTTCAATAAGTAATGTTGGGAAAACTGAATTGATACATGTAAAAAAATGAAACTGGACGACCATCTTATCCATGTACAAGAATAAACAAAAAATGGATTAAAGACTGAAATGTAAGACCCAAAACCATAAAACTCCTAGACAAAAACATAAGCAGTAAACTCTCTGACATTGCTCTTAGTAATATTTTTTATGACATATCTTCTCAGGCCAGGGAAACAAAATAAAAAATAAACAAATGGGATGACATCAAACTAAAAGTTTTTTCACATCAACAAAATGAAAAGACAACCTACCAAATGGGAGAAGATATTTGCCTATGATACGTTTGATAAGGGTTTAACATTCAAAATTTATAAAGGACTCATACAACTCAACAACAAAAAACAATCACATTAAAAATGAACATAAGACCTGAATAGTTATCTCTTCAGTGAGGACATACAGGTGGCCAATAAGTATTGAATAGGTGCTCAATATCACTAATCATCAGAGAAATGAAATTAAAACCACAAGGAGATATCATTTTACACCTGTCAGAATGGCTATCATCGGTATATCAAAAAACTGCAAGTGTTGGCAAGGATGTGGAGAAAAAGGAACCCATTTACACTGCTGGTGGAATTGCAAATTGGTACAGCCACTATGGAAAACAGTTTGGAGGTTCCTCAAAAAGTTAAAAATAGAACTACCCAGCAATTCCACTTCTGGTTATTTATCCGAAGAAACCCCAAACCCTAATATACACCCTTATGTTTCCTGCAGTGCTGTTTAATACAATAGCCAAGATATGGAAGCAACCGAAGTGCCCACCAATAGATGATTGGATAAAGAAGTAAAGGCACATATGTACAATGGTATATTATTCAGCCATAAAAAATGAAATCTTACTATTTGCAATGACATGGATGGACCTAGAGGGTATTATGGTGAGTGAAATAAGTCAGACAGAGAAAGACAAATACCGTATGATTTCATTTATATGTGGAATCTAAAGGACAAAATAAACGAACAAACAAAATGAAAACAGACTCGTAGATACAGAGAACAAAGTGGTGACTGCTATCTAGATGAGAATGGGCTCGGGGGAATGGGTGAAAAGGGGGTAGGGATTAAGAAGTACAAATTGGTAGTTACAAGATAGTCATGGGGGTGTAAAGTACAGCATAGGGAATATAGTCAATAATATTGTAATAACTATGTATAGTACCAGGTAGGTACTATACATAGTTATTATAGACTAATAATTGCAGAATAATCGGGGGCATCACTTTGTAAATTATATACATGTCTAAGCATTATGCTGTACACTTGAAACTAACATAAAATAATACTAAATGTCAACTCTAATGAAAGATAAAATAGTTATAGGGATGTAAAGTATAGCATAGGATATATAGTCAGTAATCTTGTAATAATTATGTGTAGTATCAGATGGGTACTAGATTTATCAGAGTGATCACTTTGTAAGTTATATAAATTTCTAATCACTATGTTATACACCTGGAACTAATATAATATTATAAGTCAACTGGAATTGAAAAATAAAAATTATGAGAAAAATGAAAAGTAATGATCAGGAAGCCTAGGGCCTTTGTCTCCCAGTTTTGTGAGAGGGTAGACACCTAACTTCAATATTGCCAGCTAGCAGACACAGCTGGCCAAATTGTACTTACACTGACCAACCTTTTGTAATTTTTTCACTTCCCTGACTCTACTGAGCCCCTGCTTACTCCTCTCCCTCCTTTAAAATGCCTAGTCACCTCTGCACAAATGGGAATGGAGTCAGCTCTTTCCCCTCCTGGCAATAGTGACTGAATAAAATCTGTCTTCACTGCTTTAACCACTGTCTGGCTTTGTGTATCTTTGATACTAATTAAACCCCATATTGCTGGCCCCTCCCCTAGAGTTTCTGATTCTGGAGGTCTAGACTAAGGCCTGAGATTTGACATTTCTACAGTTTGTAGGTGATGCTGATATCAGAACCAGGGAGAATCAGTGTCCTAGATCATGGACTTTATTCACTGGATATGATTTTCTAGTGATATAACTTCCTCTAAACCTCATTTGACTGCCTGTATATTTCTTTTGAGGGGACTCAGAATGCTAATAATAAGTGCCAAGAATCTTGCCAAGTTTAGCTCTTAGAAGCTTCAAATCTGCTAAGATTCCACCAAAAACTGTTAGAACTGATAAATGAATTCAGTAAAGTAACAGGATACAAAATTAATATTCAGAAATCAGTTGCACTTTTATACACTAATAATGAACTATCAGAAAGAGAAATAAAAAAAATCCCATTTACGATTGCATAAAATAATACTTAGCAATAAATTTAACCAAGGAGTTAAAATATCTTTACTTGGAAAATTATAAGTCACTGAAAAAATTGAAGAAGATACAAATAAATGGATGCATATACTGTGCTCATGGATAGGAAGAATTAACATTGTTAAAATGTCCGTATTACCCGAAGCAATATATAGATTCAATGCAACCCCTATCAAAATACCGATGACATTTTTCACAGAATTAGAACAAATAATCTTAAAATTTATATGGATATTTATTCGAAGGTCCTGAATAGCCATGGCAATCTTGAGAAAGAACAAAGTTGGAGATATCATGCTATGTGATATCGAACTATAGTACAAGTCTATAGTGATAAAAACAGCATGGTATTGGCATAAAAACAGACAGATTGACCAATGGAACAGAATAGAGAGCCCCAGAAATAAATCCACTCCTACATGGTCAATTAATCTATGACAAAGGATGCAAGAATATACTATGGTGTAAAGACAATCTATTTAATAAATGTTTATGAAAAAACTAGACAGATACATGCAAAAAATGAAACTGGACCACCTTCTTACACCATACACAAGAACAAACTTAAAATTGATTAAAGACTTAAATGTAAGAAACAAAATTATAAAACTTCCAAAAGAAAACATGCAGTTAACTCCTTGACATTTTTCTTGGTAATATTTCTTCTGATATATATTCTGAAGCAAAGGAAACAAAAGAAAAAAATAAACAAATTGTACCATATCAAACTAAAAAGCTTTTGCACAACAAAGAAAAGCAACAACAACAAGGAAAAGATGACCTATGGAATGGGAGAGGATATTTGCCAATGACACATCATAATGAGTTAATATCCAAAATATATAAAGAACCTATACAACTCAACATCAAAAAACCAAACAATCCAATAAAAATAACTAGAGGACACGAATAGACATTTCTCTAAAGAGGACATACAAACAGACAGGAGACATTTGAAAAGATATTCAACATCACTAATCAGAGAAGTGCAAATTAGAATCACAAGGAGATGTCAGTTCAAGTCTGTCAGAATGCTATCATCTATAAATCAACAAACAACATGTTGGTGAGGATGTGAAGAAATGGAACCTCTCATGCATTGCTGTTGGATTGCAAATTGGAGCAGCCAGTATAGAAAATTGTATGGAGGTTTCAGAAAATATTAAAAATAAAACTACCTTGTGATCCTACAATTCCACTTCTGAATATTTATCCAGAGAAATCCAAAGCACTAATTCAAAAAGATATATGCGCCACTATGTTCACTGAAATGTTATTTATAGTAGCCAAGGTATGGAAACCACCTAAGTGCCCATTGATAGACAAATGGATAAAGAAGAGGTGGTAAATATATACAATGGAATATTACTCGTCTATAAAATAGAATGAAATCTTACCATTTGCCACAAACATGGATGCATCTAGAAGGTATTGCGCTAAGTGAAATAAGTCAGACAGAAAGATAAATACCATCTGAAGTCACTTACATGTGGAATCTAAAGAACATATATGAACAAACAAAACAGAAATAGACTCATAGATACAGACAAGAAAATGATGGTTGCCAGGTGGATGGGTGGTTTGGGGGCTGGGTGAATAACGTCAAAGAATTATAAGATAAAAACTGGTAGTTACAAAATAGTCACGGATGTGTAAAGTATAGTATAGAGAACACAGTCAATAATACTATATAATAACTATGTATAGTCCTAGGTGGGTACTGGACTGTTTGGAGTGATCACCTCGTAAATTATGTGGACATCCGATCATTGTGCTGTACACCTGAAACTAATAAAAAGTGATGTTGGATGTCAACTGTAATTAAAAATAAAAAAAATAAAAAATAAGGAAATACATTTTATTCAATTGGGATACCATAAAGCACAATGATTATGCTGAAACTTTTTGATAAGTAAAATAAGTTAGATAGGAAAAGTTGAGAACCATATGATTTCACTCATATGTAGAATATATAAATCTGAAAGCAACAAAGAAGAGAAAGAAACAAACAAATAGTCATAGATACAGACAACAATTTAGTGGTTACTAGAGAAATAGAGGGGAGGGAGAGGTAGAAAAGGGTAAAGAGGGTCAAATATATGGTGATGGAAGGAGATTTGACTTTCTGTTGTGAATACACAGTATAATATACAGATGATGTATTATAGAATTGTACACTTGAAACCTATATAATTTTATTAATCAGTGTCACCCAATACATTTAATAAAAACATAAAAATAAATTAAAAATAAAAATGCAAAAGGAAAAAAAGAAACCATACCACAAGTCTTTTCTGCTTACAAAAAAATATTGGACCTTGATTCAATCTTTCAAGCAGTAAAAGAATAAATTTGTAAGAGAGTCAGAGACAGAATAATTAACATTTTTAGACAGTATTCAAGGTTAGCTTCCAAAGTTGACATTTATAATGCTCTTTCTACATTTTTGTTGATAAATTAAAGCCCAAAATTGCAGATATGTATGTAAACAACAACAAAAAAATGGGCTGCTAAAATACGTCACTGTATGAACTTTAGCATTTGGCTGAACATTTTGAAATGATTTATACAGCAAAAAAGAAAAATGAAACCCCAAACTAACTTTGTGGATTTGAATTTAAAACATTTAAATAGATCTTCCTCTCCATTGTTAGACAATAAACACATTTCCTTTCATAAAGACACTTGCTGACACTATAAATAAAAAGTAGGCTGGAACAGTAACTGTCCTATATTAACTGAAAAGAAAAATGAGTTAATGCTCCTCTTTTTAAGGAATTATAAAGGGATTGTGAAGGGGATTATAGTGCTTCATTTAGAATGATTCTCTTAAATTACAAGGAGAACTATCTTTATCAGGAAACAAAACTTTCAGATAGATATGAATGTTATTCTTTCAACTATAATTATACTATAATTACTATTTATTGCTCTTGGAGTCACAAAACTATTCTGATAGTAAGAATTTCAAACAATCTTCAAACCCTTTTCATTACACCAATCTGTGACTGTAGCTCCCCTCCCCCCAGTTTTATTGAGATATAATGGACAAATAATATTGTGTAAGTTTAAGATGTGCATCATAATGATTTGATATATGTATATGTTGTGAAATGATTAGCATAATAAGTTTAGTTAACATACATCGCCTCACATAGTTACAAATTTTTTTCCTTGTGATGAGTTTTAAGGTCTACTCTCTTTGCAACTTTCAGATATACAATACAGCATTGTTACCTATAGTCATCATGTTGTACATTAAATCCCCAGAACATTTTTATCCTATAAATGAAAGTTTGTACCTTTTAACCACCTTCACCCAATTCCTCTACCCCTACCCTCTGCTTCTGGCAACCACCAATGCGATATCTGTTTCTATGAGTTTGTTTGTTTGTTTGTTTGTTTGTTTGTTTGTTTTAGATTTCACTTTTGAGTAAGATCACACAGTATTTATCTTTCTCTGACTAATTCTGCTTAGCGTATTGCCCCCAAGGTCCATTCATTTTGTCAAAAATGGCAAATTTTTCTTCTTTTTTATGGCTGAGTAATAGTGTGTGTGTGTGTGTGTGTGTGTGTGTGTGTGACATTTTCTTTACCCATTTATCTATCAGTGGACACTTCAATTGTTCCCAAGATTTGGCTATTGTATATAATGCTGCAATGAGCTTGGAGATGCAGATATCTCTTCAGGATAGTGATTTTGTTTCCTTTGAATATATACCCAGAAGTGGAATTGATGTATCATATGTTAGTTCTATTTTTAATTTTTTTCTGAAACCTTCGTATGATTTTCCTTAGTAGCTGTACCAATCTACATTCCCACCAACAGTGCACAAGGGTTCTCTTTTCTCCAGATCCTCACCAGCGTTTGTTATCTCTTGTATTTTTGATGATAGCCATTTTAATAGGTGTGATTGTAACTTTTTTCTCTGTGACACCAACCAGTAATTTTAATTGAGAGATTTTTTTTTTGTAAATAGAATTGTCAAATCAAATGCTTCTCAAGTGGACAATTTCTCGAAATACCTGTATATTCTCCTATGCATGATCTTTTAATAACACAATTAGATGTCAATTTGCTTATTCTTAGAAGCTTGGCCAAATCTCAATTTGAGGATTTATGTGAGGTTCCTGATTCTCTTTGGGTCTTCAGTTCTATTGATGTGAGAAGAATTCTAGAGTTAAACCATCAAAATAGGAAGTGGCTTCTTTAATTCCTTACCTAACGTTGCTTGATACCTTTTAAAACCTAAAATTAAGGAAGGATTGAGAAGCTCATTGCAAAAGATTTTATAAAATTGTGACCCATTGTCCCTTGCACTAATTCATGCACTATTCCAATGTTGTCTGTTAAAAAAGACTCATGGGTGTGGATATTGATTTATGTAAGACATTAAGTCCAAAAATAAGATCATAATTCTTTGTTTTCCAGTTATTAGCCCCTAATACAAGTGTTATTTTGTCCTCAATACCACCCTTAGGACATCTGCTTCACTATGGCGGATTTATATTATATCTTTTTAGTATCCCATTAGATCCAGACAGTCCATACTTATCTTTAATATGAGAAAGTCAACAATATACCCAGACTGTTATGCCCTTGGGATTTACTAAAGCGTTTTCTTATTTCTCTCAAATTATTTATTGAGACTTCAAGGATTTGAAATTTACTTGTGATTCTCTTCTCATACAATGATCTTTTACTAGGTTCAAATGATAATAGTTTACCATGCTCAAAATATGAGAAAACCTCTAAGATTAATTCTGGTATTTATTGAAGTTCGACAATAACCCCTAGTATTGTTTTAAACCCTTTACTTCTTCATGAAGGGTATGGACAAGTACTAGGAGTATTGACTCAATTGTATGGAAATCATGTATATTGAAATACATTTCAATGATTGTATCCTTTTCAGGTTAAAAGAAGCACACACAAGTTTAAGTGCATGAAAGGTTTCAAAAGTACTGGAGGTAATGACTCAGCTAAAAAGGAATCAACAGAGGCTTACTGCTTATTTCAGTCTTCTCATTAGCTCTGGTAGCCAAGGCTTATACATCAGAATGCTCAATTCTATAACAGAATGTACATTTGAGGCCTCTTGTCTTAGAGCAATAGCAGTAGCAGCGGCAAAGCTGGTGGAAGCCTCCGTAGACTTAGTTCTAGGGTCTCCACTAAATTTAATGTTTTCCTATGCTGTACAGACTCCTTTGTTAATAAAAATTGGTTGATCATTGCATAAGGATAATATTTGTGTTCTTGAGATAGCTGAGTGGTAATGTACAACATAGAGAGTATAGTCAATAATATTGTAATAACTTTGTAAGGTGACAGATGGTAACTAAACTTATTGTGGTAATCATTTCGTAATGTATATAAATATCAAATCACTATGATGTGTAACTGAAACTAATATGATATTGTATGCCAATTATAATTCAATAAAAAAGACAGCTGATTGGTAATACTGAATATTATAAAATGTAGTTTAACATGCTTCATGATATTGCTAAAAATAATAAAGATAAATTAAATCAACACAGGTGGGATAATTTTTGAGATATTCCCCAGGATTCTTCCAAAACAAGTCCTCTTGTCAATGACATAATGATGGTAAAACTATAAAGGTGGGCCATTAACAGGAACCAAAGCCTTGAAGGCTCCTTTGAACGCCTCTAAATGGACTTTTTACAAATACTTTCTTGCAATAGGTTGTGAATAAATCCTGATTATTGTCTGTTTATTCTTGGGGTGGGTTGAAGCTTTTCTTTGCCTGAGAACTATGGCCCCAAATGGAACAGAAACATTGCTTGATTTTGTTTTTTTTTTTAAAATAATTCCAAATTATTCGTTTCTATCATTTTATCTACACTATTATTAAATAACTTCGTAGAGTTTTGACTTTACACAGAAACTTCAATGTCCTTATCATCCACGATCTTCAGGAAAAGTAAAAAGGACTAATAGAATTCTAAGCTAAAATTAGTAAAGCTCAGAAAGCCTTGAATTAACATGGCCTAAAGTATAATCAAATAGATTTAATCTCTATAAGATTAATCCTTTCCAGAACCCAAATACTATCTCCTATGAATTAATGACAGACTGCTCCATACATTTGAGAATTTCACCACTCAATCTTAGATAATATCCTATTACAAGCAGATGTAAATATAATTAGTTACTACAAAGGACTCATACGATACCTCCAGTTTTAGCATCAAGAGGTATGAACTGCATTTCCAAAATACCCACCAAATAGCCTTTGTGTGATCGGTAACCTAGAAATGTAACCTTCTAAAAAAAACACCAGAGAAAAACTGTCATTAAGTCTTGATGTAAAGAACCTTATCAGGTACTCTTAACTGATTTAAGCAATAAAATTCCAAGGTATTGATGCTTGGATTCATGTTTCCCAGCTCAAAAGACATACATAATTTCCTTCTGACTACTGGAGATACATTTCATCTGAAGATATTAAATTTAGGATTCGTAGAAATCTTCTATAAGCTGCTGACTTTAGAAGTGGACAGCTTCTGCCCAAGATGATGAAACAAGTAGTGACTTTGGAAGTGGACAGCTTTAGCTCAAGACAATGGAACAAGACAAATTTTCTGATTCCTCAAAACTTTTTCTGTCTCTTTGCTCTATTACTAATTTTACCTATTATTCTTCATTAATGTCCACCAAACACAAATTGATTTCCTTTATTTTTATACCATCATTTCTGGTTCCCTATGGTCTCCTTCTACTACTTAACAAAAAACAAAACTTCATACGTTTTCCCCAGACCATACTACTGATCTGAATCTACTGATTGCTGGATCTGTCACCCTCTACCTGACTCTACTAACAAAAATTTAATAGCTGTTCTTATAAATATTTTAGAAGGCAATTCCCTTTAACAAGCCATTTCTGGTAATTAAGTATTCCTTACTTCATTAATACCAACCTGTAATCTTTCAAAAATTGGACCTTGACCTCATATCAACAAAATGCTTGTACTTAGATCATTATAATATTATCAGCAAAGCCTAGTCAATCAGGAATAGGTATTAACATTGTGGCTATTCTGGCTGTGGTAGTCAGTTTGTTCTCTTCAGAGACACTTCAGCCTGCTTTGCAGGAACTGTTTAATTCTATGCAAGGAATTTGTATCTCTAAATGGCTCACTCCTACTATGATGAATGATATACTCCCAATACAATCTGTGCTCACACTAGGATACTATTTCTTATGTGGGCATTTAACTTATGATTGTCCATGCATACTAACTTATCCAGTGTATTAAGAGTAATTATTAGAGATTTACAGATATCTAAAACTACTATTCTTCCAGTGGTTCATATATCCTTCAGAAAGTTATCTAGAAACCTCCAGAGTGAGGCAAACACTTGTTATTCAAGAGAACTTCCAGGAAGCATAAAAGATTCCCTCTTCCTGTGTACTCTGCAAACTGCATTTCCAACAATGGGAAAAATAAACTTAGAAGAGATGGTTCAAATCTTGTCTCTAAATTTAGCAGAAGTCATAAATGATACTACTTCTGCTCTGGGATCCCAATAAATGAATCTAAATTTATTATCTTGAGTTTTTGTCAGTCGATTTCATCTTATCTAGACAATGAGGAGTTTAAGATAAAGCAAACACTTCTTGTTGAACCTATGTAAATACTACAGGAAAATAGAACAATATGTGACTAGGCTTAAAAGAAAAAACCACCTGACTTTCTAAAACAAACAGATGTATTCTGTGAAATTTTCATTGCCCAGGTTTTAGAATTTATGCCTTTGAGTTAAAGACCTACTCCGAGGACTAATAATTTTGTTTCTGATAATTGCCTGTGCTGCAGTTGGCTGGTGTATCCTGTCCAAAGTTTTTTTTATTCAGCTGCTTCTTTTATTAGAAACAAATGAGATGTATAAAATGGCAAAGTCTTAAATGTTATTGCATAGCCATTTTCATTTCACAGTATTCAACAACTCATCCTACAACAGAAAGAGAGGCTAACCTTGTATCAACTACAGACTATATTCTGATTTTGACCAACAAAATCCTGGCAATGGTAAAAATCTATATATCATGAATTAATGTTCTGTGGCATGACTTTATCTGCCCTTGGCCAAAAGGAGCACTGAGAAAAAAATAAAAGGACAGCCCCTGACATTCAGAAGCTGTCCTGGCATTAACGGTTAGGCCATATTATTCTCTTATTAGACATAAACAATCTCATAGAATACCAAAGTTACTTTGAGGTTGTGACAAAATGGGACAAAGCCAGCCCACTTCATAATTTTGTCTAAGCACAAAAACAAGTTCCCTGTGCCACCCACAAAATACCAAACACGCCCACTTTTGGCAAAAATAAATGACTGCTATTTCTTTACCACTCTGTCCTCATTCCAGTCTTTTCTTCCTATAGATTTAAAACTGCCATCCTTCCAGTGGATCACTTGTCCTTCAGAAGGGTGTTCAGAAGGCTTTGAAGTGAGGCAAGCACATGGCATTTGGGAAAAACATCCAGAGGGCATAACTTATTCCTTCTTATTGTACTCTGTAAACTGGAATTCCCACAGTTGGAATAATACAGCTAGAAGAAGTGGTTCAAAACTTGAGAGTTATTGAGATATCCAATCATAGAATTGCTCCTGTTCTATGACAGCATCTAAACTATGGTAAATCCCCACTTCTTTAGGCTTTCCCCAAGTCATTCATCCAAAGTTCAAATCCTATAACAGGTTCTTTTTAGCACCATTTTACTAAGACATCCCATGATTCTTCACTGTGTATGTTCTCCTTTCTTGAAATGAACAATAAATCACAGCTGTGTTCCTGGTAGTCTTTGGCTAGAGGGCATTGTCAAGTCTTCACTTTTCATCTGGGCCTCAGAGAGGGTCTCCTTCCATACTCTTGTGCCTTTCCCAACAGTAGATTGCTGTTAGTTGTTACTCAGTACTTGTTAGTCCATTTGGGAGTTAGGGGGAAGACATTCTCTGTTGTTCTTATTCAGCCTCACTTTTAGGCATGCACTGTGTTCCTGCTTCTTGATGGTGGAGACTTCTCAGTCACCCTTTCCTCCTTCAGCTGTAGGAGGCCTCTAATTGTACCCAATACAATTGTGCTTCTTCCCAAGGGTGGAGGCTTTTAATCTATGTTCTTTTCTTCTAGAATCAATGGGTCTTCACCCATGCCCTAAGAACATTATGTTTTTTTTTTCTCCTTCTCCTAGCAGCTTACAACTTTTGTTCTGTATTTGTATTGGGGCAGAAGGATCCAATCGTGTGTTGCTTTTACTGTTCATGTCTGCCTCTTTTAATCTGGAAAAGTTAATTAATCAATACCTTGATAGTTGGAGAACTACAGGGCATTTATTTAGTAGAATGTCTCTCAATTTGTATTTGACTGGTTTCCTTGCAATTAAATTCAGGTTATACATTTTTGGCAGGAACATCGCAGAGGGAATGTTGTCTCCTTAATGCATCATATCAGGAGGCACATGATATCTGTTTGACCCATTATTGATGATTTTAACTTTGACCACTTGATTAAGGTAATATCTGCCAGAGTTCTCCACTCTAATGTTAGAATTGTTACCTTTGTAATTAATAAGTATCTCATGCAGAGTTATTTTGAGATTATGTAAATATTTTCTTTCTCATTAAATTGTCACCTGCTATTTTTAGTACAATTAATTATTCATGCCTAATACAATTATTAGTATGATGGTTGTAAAATGGTGATTTTCTAATTTTGTCATTACTTCTATATTTCTTAGTTCACATTTTACTATAAGGAACAGCTTTCCCTTATCTTCCATTTATTTATTCATTCATTTATTTAAACAATATGGGCTCATGAATTCTTATTTTTTCAATGTGGTTTAAAACATTACAATTATTTTGATGCTCAAATTGCTCCAGATTTGGCCATTGAGAGATCCTTTCAGTGTCCTTTTGACATGTCTCTATCATTACTTGAGCGTCTCCTTACTTTCTTGTACAGGAAGATATTATACACTCTGCTGGTATTTCCTAATCCCAGCCATGGAATCAGTCATTTATTCAAGGAGCCATGGTTCCTTTTAGAAAACATTTGTACTTAGAAAATAAGACCTGACCA
The DNA here is from genome assembly GCF_000151845.1 of Pteropus vampyrus. Classification (NCBI taxonomy): domain Eukaryota; kingdom Metazoa; phylum Chordata; class Mammalia; order Chiroptera; family Pteropodidae; genus Pteropus; species Pteropus vampyrus. The sequence goes on along the minus strand of NW_011889299.1, from coordinate 265,565 downwards.
TTGCAACTGTTCAAAACTTTTGGAATTTAAATGCTCCTACTCTCTCTTAACTGACAGAAGCTAGAAAATATATACCCAAACCCACACATATTTTTCTAACTCCCTCATATCTCATACTCTTTTATCTATTTCTATATATGTGTATTCATGCACACATGTATGTATTCTGTCTATCTTTCTATCATCTGTAAGACCATGAGTTTGTAACAATATCTGCAATTCCAGTTCAACACCTGAAGGTTTTTTGAAGCTTTATTTACTTGTAATTCTAACAGTAGGATACTTTGCTCTCATTATCAACATTTACTTAATTGCTCAATCTTAGAATACATAGTTTCAGAATTGCTAACTCATATCATTGTGAAAAACAATGAAATTTAATTTTCAGTATTTGTTTATAGTTTCTTTTGCGTTTAGCTTGAGAGTCAAAATAATACATTTAAAATGTTATTGTCACTTGAAGTACAATTAGGTTCATTTATTTCTGTTTGTATTCAATTTTAGGGCTTTTCTTTATTCTTAAATAATTTTTAAAACATTTTGAGTCTGTGAAATACTAACACAGTTCCAAAAGTCAGAAAAATACAAAGCAGTACATTCTAAGATGTGTCATTCCTCCCTCATCTCTCCTACCTCATTCCCAACTCCAATATCCCATAATTTTTACCCTACTTCTACCCCACTTCTACCCCTTAGATAACCAACCTAATTTGTTTCGGTTCGTCTTTCCTGTGTTTCTTTCTGTGCAAGTGAGCAGATATATACATATTTTCTTATTCTCCCTCATTTTTTAAAAAACAAACAAGTACCTTCTTTGACAAGTACCTTCTTCAGTTAACACTAAATCTTGGAAATCAATTTATATCTGTTTATAGAAAGCTTTATCATTCATTTTTACAGGCGCATAGTACTCCATTATTTATTCAACTACTCTTCTTATGATGGGCATTTAGATTATTCTAACATTTTGCAATTAAATTTAATACTGTAACAAAGAACCTTGTGCATGTGCATTTGCACTGTTGGAAGTGTGCCTTCAGAGTAACTTTAAAGAACTGAGTTCCTGAGTTAAAATTTAACCAACTACATATGTAGGTTGGTTAGATATTGTCAAATTCTCTTCTGTAAAGGTCATGCTATTTTGCATTTCCACGAGAAATGCATGAGTATCTGTTGCTCTACAACTTCACCAATAGAATGTGTTGACATACTTTAAATTTTACCAATCAGATAGATGAAAAATAGTATCTTGAAATTTTAATTTGCATTTATCTTATTATGAGTGAGTTTGAAGTTCTTTTTAAATGTTCAAAAGCTATTTTTATGTTTTTTTTTTTTTGGTGAATTCTCTCAATGTCTCTTTTGCATTTTCCTTTGGGTTTTTTATTTTTTCCTCCTTGATTAAAAAAATTGAACAGATGATTTTTAATTTAATTTTATTTTATATTAGTTTCAGGTGTACAGCACAATGGTTAGACATTTATATACTTCATGAAGTGATCCCCTGGATTAGTCTAGTACCCACCTGGCACTATATACAACCATTACAATATTATTGACTACATTCCCTATGCTGTAATTAACATCTCCATGACTATCTTGTAACTACTAATTTGTGCTTCTTAATCTATTCATCTCTTTCACCCAATCTCCAACCTCCTTTCCATCTAGCAATCATGAGTTTGATTGTTCTCTGTGTCTATGAGTTGAACAGACTATTTTTTAGAGCAATTTTAGATTTATAGCAACATTGAGAAGTTACAGAGATTCCCCATATATACCCTACCTTCAAACGTGCATAGGCTACCACATTATCAACATTCCCCACAAGACTGGTACATTTGCTAAAATTGATGAACCTACATTGACACATCATTATCATCCAGAGCTCATAGTTTATATTAGGATTCACTCTTGGCATATAGGAAAATAAATGACTTTTGCATATTGGCTATTCTGGGTCTTTTTCCTTTTCTTATAAGTCTTAGACTTTGTTTTTGATATCCACCAAATATCTTACTTGGATTTTTAAAATTATTATTCCAGGATTTTATTTACTGCATTCACTATACTTTAGAGGCACTTATTCTTTTTTTTTTTTGATATATTTCCTTTTTATTATTACTATTTTATATTAGTTTCAGGCATACAGTATAACTATTAAATTGTGCTTCTTCATCCCTTCACCTTTTTCACTCAGTCCCCCAAATCACCACCTCTCTCCCCGCCCCCAGCAATCATCAGTTTGTTCTCCGTATCTATCAGTCTATTTTATATGGAACCTTAAAAGACCCCGAATAGCCACAGCAATCTTGAGAAAGAAGAACAAAGTTGGAGGTATCACACTACCTGATATCAAACTATGCTACAAGGCTACAGTAATCAAAACAGCATGGTACTGGCATAACAACAGATACATTGATCAATGGAACAGAATAAAGAGTTCAGAAATAAATCCACGCCTATATGCTCACTTAATATATGACAAAGGAGGCAAGAATATGCAATGGGCTAAAGACAGTCTCTTCAATAAATGGTGCTGGGAAAATTGGACTGATATACGCAAAAAAAAAAAAAAAAAAAAGAGAGAGAGAAAGAAAAGAAAAAGAAACTGGACCACCTTCTTACATCGTATAAAAGAATAGATTCAGAGTGGATTAAAATCTTAAATATAAGACCTGAAACCATAAAACTTCTAGAAGAAAACATAGGCAGTAAACTCTCTGATATAGCTAACAGTAATTTCTTTTCAGAATATCTTCTTGGACAAGGGAACCAAAAGAAAAAATAAACAAATGGGACTATATCAAACTAAAAAACTTTTTGTACAGCAAAGGAAACCATCAACAAAATAATAAAAAACAACCAACCGAATGGGGAAGATTTTCACTTATGATTCATCTAATAAGAGGTTAATATCCTAAAATATATAAAGAACTCGCACAACTCAACAAGAAAAACAAACAATCCAATTTAAAAATGGGCAGAAGACCCGAAAAGATATTTCTCCAAAGAGAAAATACAGATGGCCAATAGACATATGAAAAGATACTCAAAGACACTAATCATCAGAGAAATGCAAATTAAAACCACCATGAGATATCACCTCAACCTGTCAGAATGGCTATCATCAATAAATCAAAGACGAATAAGTGTTGGCGAGGATGTGGAGAAAAGGGAACCCTCATACACTGTTGGTGGGATTGCAGATTGGTATAGCCTCTATAAAAAACAGTCTAGAGGTTTCTCAAAAAATTAAAAATGGATCTACCTTTTGACCCAGCATTTGCACTTCTTCTGGGTATTTATTCAAAGAAAACCAAAGCAATAATTCGTGAAGATCCAAGCTCCCTTATGTTCATGACAGCACAATTTATAGTAGCCAAGATGTGGAAACAACCTTAATGCTCATCAACAGATGATTGGGTAAAAAAGTTATGGTTCATATATACAATGGAATATTACTCAGTCATTAAAAAAATGAAATCCTATCATTCGCAATGATATGGATGGACCTAGAGGTTATTATGCTGAGTAAAATAAGTCAGATAGAGAAAATAAATACCATATGATTTCACTTATATGTGGAATCTAAGAAACAAACAAACAAAAAACGAACTAATAAAAACATACTCACAAATATAGAGGACAATCTGGTGATGGCAAGAAGGGAGGCAGGTTGGAGGGCTGGGAGAATGGGGTAAAGGGTTAAAGAAGTACAAATTGGTAATTGATGCATGATCACCAGGATGGAGAGCATGGCATAGGGAATGCAGTTAGCATTAATGTAATGGCTAGGTGGAGAGCCAGAGGCGAGAAAGAGCAATTAGGGGGATCGTTTTATAAACTATATAAATGTCTAACCAATGCATAGCATACTTGAAACTAATAATAAAATTTTTAAAAAATTGATGAAAGAAGTCGAAGACACAAAAAATAAATAAAAAAAGAATAAAGTGTGTTGTTTAATCTTCAACTATTTTGGTATTTTTTTGCTATCTTTCTGTTATTTATTTTTAGTTTGATTTCATCGTGGTTTGAGAACACACATTGTATAGTTTCTATTCTTTTATATTTATTATGTTTTTGGTATTAGGGCAATATGAGCAGAAATTCATCTGTAACTTCATGAGGCACTAAAAGCTTATTCACACACGTGATTCTGAAAGTCAGAAGGCAGAGAGGGGAAGAAACGACATGACATTCTAACCCAGAGGAGAAACTTGACAGATTGCAATTTCCCATAGCTGTAAGGGGCAATAGGAAGAAACCTAGGTCTTGTCTGCGTGTCTGTCCCTCTTAACAATATACAGCACAGGCCTCTCTTAGTAGAGACTCAGGCTCCTGGACTACCTGGGAATATGGCATTTCTTCAGAGACTGGGCCCTGGGATGCATGGCAAGTGAGCCAGGGCAAAGTTGTGCATGAAGGTCAGACCTCCAGAGCCTGGGAGCTGAGGGGAGGGCTGGGTCTGTCAGACTGGGGTTGCTGGAAGTGCTTGTTGTAGGATTTAGATGAAAGTGTTATCTGGGCAGGTGGAAGGGCATTATAAGCAGGTAGAGCAGCAAGTGGTGCTTCTTGCCCTCTTGAGATTATTGCCCTTTTTGATGTCCTTTTACCTGGCTTTCTGTCTGGTAAGTCTTCTTAGTCCATTTAGGTTTGTATAATAAAATACTACAGACTGGATAGCTTATAAACAACAGAGATTTATTTCTTACAATTGTAGAGGTTGGAAGTCCAAGATCAAGGTACCAGCATGGTCACCTTCTGTTGAGGGCCCTCTTCCTGGTTCATAACTGATATCTTCTCATTGTGTTCTCACATGATGGAAGGGGCTAGTGAGTTCTGTGGAGTCTCTTTTATAAATTACTAATCCCATTCATATGGGCTTCACCCTTATGACTTAAGTACCCTCCAAAGAACCCACCTCTTGATATTACCATCTTTGAGGGTTAGGACTTCAACATGTGAATTTTGGAGGGATAGAAATATTCAGACAATAGCACTCTCCATGCTACCCCAGCTTACCCACACAGATGAAGCTGATTTGCCCTTATCTACCGGGATTGAGAAGGGAAAAGCCTGTATCCGTATCATCTTCTACCCATCACTGTAAGGCCAATCTGCCTTCTCGAGCTTAGGCATAATGGTTCAATATAATGTGGCTATAGAGGACATCATTAGATATGTTTAGATGAGGGAGCCCAGGCAAGTGGAGGGAGCATGGGCTTTGTAGTTGATGCTTGTTCTACTTTCTAGCTATATAAGAGTAGTTAAGTTGTCTTATCTTTTTAAGTTTCAATTTACTTTGACAATTGACATCTTGTTAAGACATTTGAAAGAGCTGATGTGGGAAGCCCTGCTCTTGTCCCCTCTCACATACTTCTGTGAGAAACTCTGGGTATTTTCCTGTTCCCTAATCTCACAAGTTATTGGCTCACATAACATAAAAATAAATAGCTGTGTTAGTATTAGACAAAGTAAAATTAGCCTCAAATTTACTATACAGGATACAGAGGGTCATCAATATTAACACAAATCATATTTTCTGAAGGAGTCATAACAACGTAGGAGCTAAATACCTACCACCCAAACTAGTAGAGTGGGAAAGGGAAACATACATCTATAGCAGAGATTTTAATTCTCTTATTTAAAAAATGGAGTGTGTTTAGTAGAAAAAAAGTTGAAAGAGTAATTTTAAAAACCTTCAAAAATTAATTATATATACACAACTTTCAAATAGAGGATGTTGATCTTTTTCTCCATATATCCATGAAACATGTCATCAAATAGTTCCTGAGCTTTTATATTCTGTATCTGCTTTGTAATTTGGGAACTCCAAAATTAGACCTAGCTTTATGTCTTGGATGAGCTAACAGGCCTTTAAGGAAGCAGATATGTGAACAAATATCGGTCAATATGACATGTAGACATATGTACCAGCTTATTGGAACACAAAGAAAGGAGAGGTTATTTTTACCTGTGCTGAAGGTGCGGGATAGAGATGGGAGGACAGAAAAGGCTTCATAGAAAAGGGGATATTTGAGTTGAACTATAAAAAAATAAATGAGACCTCACCTTCATTAGGTGAACAAGATGCAGAGAAAGATGTTTCTGGCTACAAGGGATGCTATGTGTAGAAATATGGGAATATAAATCAGCATGGCATGTAGGGGGGAAGCATTTCATCCATGCAAAACTAATGGGAGCTTGCATTTTAGAGTACACTGCCACCAGGTGGCAGGAAAAGCCTTATTCTTGTATTCTGAGGCATAGAGATAATTAGTTATCTTAGAAATGTGTTAGTTTTTTCTATTTATAACTGTTTCTAAACTTCCCTATATTAATAGTATAAACCAAGTACATCAACTTAAGGATGTAAGAACTTTGCTATATTTTTTTCTAACACTAATCTTTTCTTTTTTCATCTTCATTACACAAGAATATGGAAACATAATTTCAGCTATTTAAGGAGTCCTTCCCCTTTGACTCTACACTTTTCATCAGGGTCGTATTTATATTCTGGAAGGAAGATACAGAATTAGGCCTCTAATATGCTGTGTTATCATATAGGCATGATGGCATCATTGGAATATATTCTTCTGTGGCCTTTGGTCATATGTCTATGCCAGTCACTGATACATCTTCCCTGTTCTGATTAACTTCAGTTCCATTGCCTAGGAAATGTTTCATTACTTCTATGGTGCTCTTGACTACAGGTCTATTTTCCTAGATATTGCAC
>NW_011889299.1:253298-258393 GCF_000151845.1 Pteropus vampyrus | reverse complement strand
TTTTTTTTTCAATTATAGTTGCTATACAACACACCAGCCTCAGCTGTACAGCATATCGATCAGAGATTCACATAACTCGCAAAGCGCTCACACCACCAAATCTAGAACCCCTCCTCCCCCGACAATTTCATTCCAACATTGTTAATCATCTTCCCCATGCTATACTCTACATCTCCATGTGTACTCTGCAAATCCACCTGCACCTCTCAATCTCTTTGCTTTCTTTCTCCCCAACACCCTCCCATCTAGTATCCTTCAAAATATTCTCTGTATTTGAGTTTCTTTCTGCTTTTGTTGTTGATTTTGTTCTTTAGATTCCACATGTGCGTGAAATCATGTGATATTTGTCTTTCTCTATCCAACCAAATTCATTGAACGCAATACCTTCTAAGTCCATTAAAACAATATCTTTTTTCTATCTCCTTCCTTTAAGTCTCTGTGTGTCTTTTAATCTGAAGTGAATCTCTTGTAGGCAGCATAGGTAGAGATCTTGTTTTCTTATCCATTCAGCCACTCTACCTTTTGGTTGGAGCACTTAATTCTTTTCCATTTAAGGTACTTAGTGGTAGGAATGTAGTTGTTACCATTCTTTATTCCTGTTTTTGATACGTGATTTTTCGTCTTAAAAAAGCTCCTCCAACGTTTCTTGTAAAACTGACTTGGTGGTGATAAATTCCTTTAGCTTATTTTTGTCTGGGAAGCTCTTTCTCTGTCCTTTGACTTTAAATGATAGCTTTGCTGGATAAAGTATTCTTTTCATTAACTAAGTTAATCGGGGTAAAATAGGTTAATACAATTATATAATTTTCAGATATACATTATAATTTGACATCTATATATTCTATTGTGTGTTTACCACCCAAAGTCTAGTTTCCTTCAGCTACCATATATTTAATGCCCTTTACCCACTTCACCCTCACCCTACCCCATTATATTTGACCCCCTTTACCCCATCTACCTCCCCACACCTCTCCCACACTCTACCCTCTGGTAACCACTAGTGTACCTTCCATGTCCATGAGTCTCTGTTTGTTTGTCCTGTTCCTTTTTTGCTTATAGGTTTATATCCCACATATAAGTGATATCATGTGATTTTCAACCTTCTCTGTCTGGCTTATTTCTCTTAGCATAATTATCTCGAGTTCCATCCATGTCGTCTCAAATGACTGTATTTCATCTCTTCTTATGGCTGAGTAATATTCCATTGTATATATGTACCACAGCTTCTTTAGCCAATCATCTATCGTAGGACACTTCGGTTGCTTCCATGTTCTGGCCACTGTGAATAATGCCGCTATGAACATCAGTGTGCAAATGTGTTTTCAGATATGGGATTTCAAGACTTTGGGGTAAATACCCAGTAGACGGATCGCTAGATCATATATATGGTAGATGAATCCTTAGTTTTTTGAGGAACCTCCATACTGTTTTACATAGAGGCTATACCAATTTGCAGTCCCACGAGCAGTGTATGAGGTTTCCTTTTTCTCTGCATCCTCTCCAACATTTGCTATTACTTGACCTGTTGATTATAGCTATTCTAACAAGTGTGAGATGGTATCTCATTGTGATTTTGATTTGCATTTAACTAAGAGCTAGTGATGTTGAGCATCTTTTCATATATTTGTTGGACATTTGTATGTCCTCTAGGGAGGAGTGTCCATTCAGGTCCTCTGCTCCTTTATTGATTGGATTGCTTTGTTGTTGTTGTTGTTGTTGTTGTTGTTGTTGTTGTTGTTGTTATTGAGTTGCATGAGTTCTTTGTATATTTTGGATGTTAGGCCCTTATCAGAGGTGTTGCTTGCAAATATATTTTCCCATTTGAATGGTTCTCTCTTTACCTTGTTGATGATTTCTTTTGCTGAGAAGAAGCTTTTTAGTTTGATGTAGTCTCGTTCATTTATTTTTGCTTTTATTTCTCTTGCCTTTGAGGTCAAATTCATAAAATCCTCAAGGTTCTTCAGTTTAGTTCCTATGTTTTCTTCTTTGCATTTTATTTTTCAGGTCGTATAGTTAAGTCCTTATTCCATTTTGAATTAATTTTGGTATGTGGTGATAGACAACAGCCTAGTTTCATTCTCTTGCAGGTGGCTTTTCCCAGCACCATTTATTGAAGAGGCTTTCCTTTCTCCACTGTATGTTTTTGGCTTTTTTTTTTTGCCAAAAATTATTTGCTCATATAAATATGGGTTTACTTCTGGACTTTCGATTCTTTTCCACTGGTCCATGTGTCTATTTTGCTGCCAATACCATGCCATTTTGATTATTGTCGTTTTGTAGTATAATTTGAAGTTGGGCAGAGTGATGTCTCCAGCCTCATTCTTTTTTCTCAGGATGGCTTTGGCATTTCGGTGTCTTTTCTGCTTCCAAACAAATGTAATGAGTTTTTGTTCTATTTCTTTTTTAAAAAGCTGATGGTATTTTGATTAGGATTGCATTAAGTCTGTATAATGCTTTAGGTAATATGGTCATTTTAAATATGTTGATTCTTCCAATCCGAGAACACAAAATATCTTTCCATTTCTTTGTATCTGCTTCAATTTCTTTTAATAGGGTCTTATAGTTTTCATTTTATAGGTCCTTCACATTTTTCATTAGATTTATTCCTAGGTATTTTATTCTTTTTGTTTGATTGCCAAAGGAATTGTTTTTACTACTTCTTTTTCTGACACTTCATTATTAGATTATAGGAACGCTATGGATTTTTTAACATTGATTTTGTATCCAAAAACATTACTGTATTTGTTTGTGGTTTCTAGTAGTGTCCTGGTAGAGTCTTTAGGGTTTTTTATATAGAGAATCATGTCATCCGTAAATAGTGACAGTTTCCTATTTGGAAGCCTTTTATATTTTTCTCTTGCTTGATTGCACTTGCTAGGACCCCCAATGCTATACTGAGTAACAGTGGCGATAATGGACAGTCTTGTCTTGTTTCTAACTTAGAGGGAAGGTTTCTAGTTTTTCACCATTAAGTATAATGTTGGCTGAGGGCTTTTCATAGATGACCTTTATTATGTTAAGGTACTTTCCTTCTATATCAATTTAATTAAGCGTTTTGACCATAAATGGGTGCTGTATCTTGTCAAAGGCTTTTTCTGCAGTTATTGACATAATCGGGGTAAAATGATTCTAATTTTTTTATTTGTTTATGTGGTGTATCACATCTATCGATTTGCGTATGTTGAACCAACCCTGTGTCCCTGGGATGAAGCCCACTTGTTCGTGATGTATAATTTTTTTTTTAATATATTGCTGTATTTAGTTTGCTAGTATCTCATTTAGGATTTTTTGCATGTGTGTTTATGAGAGATGTTGGTCTGTAGTTTTCTCCTTTTGTGTTTTCTTTACCAGGTTTTGGTATCAGGGTGATATTGAACTCATAAAATGAGTTAGGAAGTCTTGCCTCCTCTTCAATTTTTTGGAAGATTTTGAGGAGAAGAGATATTAAATCTTCTTTGAACGTTTGGTAGACTTCACTGGTGAAGCCTTCTGGTCCTGGACTTTTACTTTTTTGTAGGTTTTGATGATTGCTTCAATTTCCATACTGCTGATAGGTCTATTTAGACTTTCCAGTTCTTCTTGATTCAGTCTAGGAAGGTTGTATTTTTCTAAGTACTGGTCCATTTCCTTTAGGTTATTAAATTTGGCGTTATATACTTTTTCATAGTATTCCTGTATGATTCTTTGTATTTCTGCGATGTCAGTCGTAATTTCCCCTCTTTCATCCCTCATTTTGTTTGTTTTCTTTTTCTTTTTTCTTTAGTGAGTCTAGCCAGAGGTTTGTCAATTATATTCACCTTCTCAAAGAACCAGCTCTTTGTTGCATTTATTTTTTCTATCGTTTTTTGTTTTCAATTTTATTTATTTCTGCTCTAATTTCGATTATTTCTTTCCTTCTACTCACTTTAGGCCTAATTTGTTCTTCCTTTTCTAGTTTTTTAAGATGAAGTGTTAGATCGTTTATTGGGGTTCATTCTTTTTTTGGAGGTAGGCTGGTAATGGTATGAAGTTTTCTCTTATTATCGCTTTTGCTGTGTTCCAGAAATTTTGGTATGTTATACTATCATTATCATTCGTTTCTATATATTTCTTGATCTCTCTTTTAATTTCTTCTGTGACCTAGTTATTCTTCATTAGTATGTTGTTTAATCTCCATGTATTTGTGGTTCTTTCCACTCTCTTTTTACAGTAGACCTCTAGTTTCAAAGCATTGTGATCAGAGAATACGATTGGTATGATTTCAACCCTCTTATATTTGTTGAGGCTATCTCTGTGTCCCAGAATGTGGTCGATTCTTGAGAGTGTTCCATGTGCACTAGAGTAGAATGTATAAGCAGCTGTTTTGGGATAAAAGGCTCTGTAAATGTCAATTATGTCCAGTTGATCTAATGTGTCATTTAAGGATGTTATTTCCTTATTAATTTTCTGTTTGGATGATCTCTCCATATGTGACAGTAGGGTATTTAGGTCCCCTACTATGATAGTATTTTGGTCTGTTTCTCCCTTTAGTTCTCTCAGTAATTGCTTTACATATTTCAGGGCTCTCTGATTGGGAGTATAGATATTAATAAGTGTTTGTCTTCTTGGTGCCATGATTTCCTTTATTATTATGAAGTATGCCTCAGTATTTTTCTTTACCTTTTTTATTTTGAAGTCTATTATGTCCAATATTAGTACCGCTACTCCTGCTTTTCTCTGAATGCCATTTGCTTGAAATATCATTTTCCATCCTTTCATTTTCAGTCTATATTTGTCTTTGGAACTGAGATGTGTCTCTTGGAGGCAGCATATGTTTGAGTTTTGTTTTTTGATACAATCTGCAGCTCTGTGCCTTTTTATGGTGAGTTCAGTCCATTTACATTTAGGGTGGTTATTGAAACATGAGGTCTTCTTATAGCCATTTTATCTTTTGCTTTCTGGTAACTCGGTTTTTCCATTACTTCCTTGTCTTTGTGTTTCTGTTTTCTTTATTTTGATAGGCTTTTGTGGGTTTTCTCTCTGGTCCTTCTTGTTTTATGTTATATACTTTGGTTCTGAATATTTGGCGTGTGGTTATCATTACGAATTTGTAAGTGATAGTTATATATATGTATAG
>NW_011889299.1:251324-253076 GCF_000151845.1 Pteropus vampyrus | reverse complement strand
CAGTATTTCATCTCTTCTTATGGCTGAGTAATATTCCATTGTATATATGTACCACAGCTTCTTTGTCCAATCGTCTATTGTAGGACACTTTGGTTGCTTCCATGTCCTGGCCACTGTGAATAATGCTGCTATGAACATTGTTCTGCAAATACCATTATAGACATGATTTTTAAAGTCTGTGGGGTAAATACCCAGTAGAGGGATTGCTGGATCATATGGTATGTCAATTCTTAGTTTTTTAAGGAACCTCTATACTGTTTTCCATACTGGTTGTACCAATTTGCAGTCCCACCAGCAGTGTATGAGGGTTCCTTTTACTCTGCATCCTCTCCAGCATTTGTAATTATCTGTCCTGTTGATTATAGCTATTCTAACAGGTGAAGATAGTATCTCATTGTGGTTTTGATTTGCATTTCACTAAGAGCTAGCGATGTAGAGCATCTTTTCATATATTAGTTGGGCATTTGTATGTTCTCTAGGGAGAAGTGTCCATTCAGGTCCTCTGTGCATTTTTTGATTGGATTGTTTGTTTTTTTTGTTGTTGCTGTTATGGAGTCGAATGAGTTCTTTGCAAATTTTAGATATTAGGTCTTTATCGGAGGCATTGCTTGCAAATATATTTTCCCATTCTGATGGTTGTCTTTTTACCTTGTTGACTATTTCTTTTCCTGAGTAGAAGCTTTTTAGTTTGATGTAGTCCCATTCATTTATTTTTGCTTTTACTTCCCTTGCCTTTGAGGTCATATTCATAAAATCCTCTATAAGTCCAAGATACTTGAGTTTCCTTCCTATGTTTTCTTCTATGCATTTTATTGATTCTGGTCTTATATTCAGGTCCTTAATCCATTTTGCGTTAATTTTGGTGTATGGTGATAGACAACAGTCTAGTTTCATTCTTTTGCAGGTGGCCTTCCAATTTTCCTAGCTCCATTTATTGAAGAGGCTTTCTTTTCTCCACTGTATGTTTTTGGCTTTTTTTTGTCAAATATTATTTGCCCATATAAATATGGGTTTACATCTGGACTCTCATTTCTGTTCTTCTGGTTGTGTGTCTGTATTGTTGCAAATACCATGCCTTTTTGATTACTATCGCTTTGTAATATAATTTAAAGTTGGGCAGAGTGATGCCTCCAGGCTCATTCTTTTATTCTCAGAATGGCTTTGGCAATTCGGTGTCTTTTGTGCTTACATACGAATCTGATGATTTTTTGTTCTATTCCTTTAAACAATGCCAATGGAATTTTTATGGGGATTGCATTAAATCTGTATAAAGCTTTAGGTAATATGGTCATTTTAACTACGTTGATTCTTCCAATTCAAGAACACCAAATATATTTCCATTTCTTTGTATCTGCTTTGAGTTCTTTTAATAGAGTATTGTAGCTTTCATTATTTAGGTCCTTCACATGTTTCGTTAAATTTATTCCTAGGTATTTTATTCTAGTTGTTGCAATTATGAAAGGAATTATTTTTTCCACTTCTTTTTCTGACAATTCATTATTAGAGTATAGGAACACTATGGATTTTTGAACATTGATTTCGTAACCAGAAACTTTACAGTATTTGCTTATTGTTTCTAATAGTGTTCTTGTGGAGTCTTTAGGGTTTTCTATATAGAGGATCATGTCATTCGCAAATAGTGACAGTTTGACTTTTTCGTTTCCTATTTGGATGCCTTTTATATCTTTCTCTTGTCTGATTGCACTCACTATGACCTCTAATGTTATATTGAATAACAGTGGTGATAGTAGA
>NW_011889299.1:243791-249369 GCF_000151845.1 Pteropus vampyrus | reverse complement strand
TGCAACTCTGTGCCTTTTTATTGGTGAGTTCAGTCCATTTACATTTGGGGTGATTATTGAAATATGAGGGCTTCTTATAGCTATTTTATCTTTTGCTTTCTGGTACCTCAATGTTTCTATTGCTTCCTTTTTCTTTTGTTTCTGTTTTCTTATTTTGTTTGGCTTTTGTTGGTTTTCCTTCTGGTTTTTCTTGTTTTATGTTATATACTTCAGCTCTGAATCTTTGGTGTGTGGTTACCATTATGAATATGATAAGGACAGTTATATATACACAATCATGCATCTTCTTTTGCACGTGCCTTATCTTCATTCCTCTTTGCGAATTTGGATCTTTGAATTCTCTCATTTTTAGTCATTATTGTCTTAATTTATCACTATGTATGCTGAACATTCATTACTATCTTGTTATAACAATTCACTTCTTATTATTTAAGCTATAACGCCCTGTTCTTAGTAAGGGTTGCACTGCTTCTAGTTGCCTGATAATCACTTTACTCCTAATTATGTATTTTTGTTGTTGTGGTTATTTTGTTTTAGGTGAGCTGATCCCTTTCAGTATTTCCTGTAGTGCAGGTCTTGTATTGGAGAATTCCCTCAATATTTGTATGTCTGGAAAGTCTTAATTTCTCCTTCATATCTAAAAAAGAGCTTAGCTGGATACATTATTCTCGGCTGGTAGTTCCTTTCACTTAATAGTTGAAATATTTGATTCCATTCCTTTCTGGCTTGTAAGGTTTGTGCTGAGAAGTCCGATGATAATCTAATGAGTTTACCTTTATGCGTTACCATTTTCTTCTCTCTGGCTGGCTTGAGAATTCTATCTTTGTTATTGATTTTTGATAACTTTAATACAACGTGTCTTGGTGAAGGCCTTTGTGGGTTGAGATAATTTGGTGTTCTGTTGACTTTTTGAATTCCAAGCTCCAGTTCATTCCTTAGATTTGGGAAATTCTTATCAACTGTTTGTCTGAAAGTGCTTTTTAGTCACTGCTTCTTTTCTTCCCCTTTAATAATGCCTATTATTCTTATGTTTCCTCTTCTGATGGTATCAGCTAGTTCTTTTATTTCTCTTTCATTATTTTTCATTTTTTGATTTCTTTCTTCTTCTTTCTGATTTACTTCTAGATTTTTGTCTTCAATATCACTGATACTTTCCTCCTTTTAGTTGATTCTATTTCCTAAGCTTGCTATTTCATTTTTTAACTCTTGCCATGGTTGTATGTTTTTTTATTTTTTTAATTTTTTTTTTATCTCTGAAGTTGTATTTGGTTCTTTTTGAGGGTTTCAATCTCCTTGCTCTGCTCATCTAGTTGGTTTTTCAGTTCCTGAAATTGTTGATATAACTCGTTTCAGAACTCATTGAGTTTTTTTTAGAAATACCATCTTGAATTCTCTGTCATTTAAATTGCATATTTCTACTTCTGTAAGCCTATTTTCTGAAGATTTTTCTCTTTCTTTCTGAGATGCCTTGTCATCTTGGTTGTTCATGGTGTTTAATGTACTATTTCTTTGCCTGGGCATTAATGAAAATGTATTCTGCTTTTCTTCCAGAAAGATTTATTATATAAAGGTCTCTCTCTTAGGCTGCTGCAAAAACAGTCGCTTTTCTTTTGGGTTCCAGTAGGTGGTGTCTAAGCCTCTTGGATCCTTGCTTTATATAAAGCCTTAATAATGCCTTTTAAATTTTCTTGGAGATGTTTAATCATGCTTGCTACCCTTAGTTTCAGTCCCTGTCAGGGTCAGTGACAGTCTTGGCAGCATTTGCTCAGATTCCCCTGTGGCTCTGCAGTGATCAGTCAGTTTTGGAGGGTACGGGGTTGAGGGGCTCTCTGTGTTGGGAGCTGGGTGCTGCAGCTCATCCTTGGTTTTGCAATTGGGGCTGGTATAAATCAACTGTTGTTTCTCTGCTGTCCTGTTCTGCTTCTCTGCTTTCTCTCCTGATGGCTGGGTCCTGCCATGCCTGCGTGGAACCACAGGACTCCCAGACAGGTATGTTCAGGGAAGTTGGCGCACCTTCTCCCCGCCCCCTCTTGCTGGGAGGTCCAGAGGGCTGTGAGAGGCAGCTTCTTTATTTCTCCCAGTCCACTGGCCGACACCCAGAGTTCTGACCTGTAGTAGTTCTTATGTGCAGATCCCATGCTCAGATGTGGTGGTGTGCAGTTTGGGTGTTTCTTGTTGATTTTTAGATGTTCAGCTAATTTTTTTTTTCTAGGATGGAAATCTGGGAACGTCTCTCACTTCACCATATTTCCTTTCCTTGGATAAAGTATTCTTGGTCATAGATCCTGGGTTTTCATCATGTTGAATATTTTGTGCCAGTTCCTTCTGCCTTGCATAGTTTTTTTTTTTTTTTTTTTTGAGAATCAGCTGCCAGTCTTATGTGCTCCTTGTCGGTAACTATCTGCTTTTCTCTTACTGCTTTTAAAATTATCTCTTCGAATTTAACCTTTGGCATTTTAATTATGATGTGTCTTTGTGTGAATCTCTTTGGGTTCACAGCATTTCTTTTTTCTTCATGCAAATTGTGATGAACCAGGAGAGTCTGAGACCTCGCCAGGTAGCTGCCCTTTACACTAAAGAGAGAAAACAACACTTAATTCTCCTTTCTGATATTCAGAGTAATCTGGGAGTTCTAGAGTTTTAGTCTGAGTTTTGGCAATATATAGGTTCCCTTCTCAGAGTCCACAGTGTTATCTAGGCTTCTTTTGCTTTGTCTTTGAGACTTTTCTCCTCTCTTAGACTGGGAAATTTTAATCTAATCTCAAAAAGGAAAAACTGATTCAGGCTGTTCATTTAAGCTTCTAGAAGTTAGCCTTTTGGCTAGACCAAGAATTTTTAAAGTCAAAAGCCAAAAACTGACTTTGCTATTTTCTTACTTTGGCTATGACTTCATGTCCCAGATACAGTGAAGACAGCATGCTTTCTAAAAGGGGGTTTATCTTGATAGGAGTATATATTTGGGTGGGACAAAGAGAGATGGAGGAGAGAGATAAATGTTTAGAATGGCTTTTGAGGGGAGTGTGAGAAGTTGCTGAGCTTGTCTGTAAGTTCTGTGACATGATCATGAGCCCAAGGAAAGTCTTTGACCACGGAGAAAGCATCACTCCAGACAGGTGAGTGATTTTACTAGAATCTCTCCTAACTTACCTAGACATGAGATCAGAGGTGGGTAGCTAGGGAACTAGTCTAAGCTTGGGCTATTTCTGGGGATTTCTCAGGCCCAAAAGGATTATTGCTAAAATTATTAGACTGGACACAGAGAAGAATATGATTTATTTATCTTTAGAACCATGAGACATCTTTAGATTCAGATTATTCATTATTTATATAGACAACAAAAGGAAGAGTAGCCAAAGATGCCATTCCCTGGGTCCTTGCCACACACAGTAAAAAGGATGACACTAACATAAAAAAGGCAGAAAAGCATGGCAGAGTGAGAGATGTTCCCAGATCTCTCTCCTTTAAATGACAATAAGCTGAACAACTAAAACTCAACAAAAAACACCCAACTTGCACACAAGCATATCAGAGTGACAGATCTGTGAATAAGAGCTACCACAGGTCAGAACTTTGGAGAAACAAAGAACCTGCCTCTCACATCTAGGGCTCCTTGCAGGAGGAGGGGGAGGGGAGAAGGTGTGGTGGTGCGTTCCCTGAACAACCATGCCTGGGAGAGCTCCACATGGCAGCAGCAGTGCCCAGCGATCAGGGCAGAAAGTAGAGAAGTGGGGACAGCAGAGAAGCAACAGCTGATTATTATCAGCCCCAGTTGCAAAATGTGGGGCTCGGTCAGAGGTCCCATTCTCAAACCCAGAGGGCACCTCCCCTCATATCCTCCAAGAATGAACACCGTGGAGGCACAGGGGAATCTGAACAAATGCTACCAAAACTGTCGCTAACACTGACAGGGACTGAGACTGAGGGTGGCGAGTGTGATTGAACATTTATAAGGAAAAAAGGCATTATTAAGGCTTTATACAAAGCAGGGATCCAAGAAGCTTAGATGCCACCGACTGGAAAGCAAAAGAAAAATACCTTCTTAGCAACAGGCTAGAGAGACTTTTATATAATAAATCTTCTTTATGGAAAAAAAAAGCAGAATACACTTCCATTAGTGCCCAGGCAAAGAAATAATTCATTAAATACCATGAACAACCAAGGTGACAAGGCATCTCAGAAAGAAAAAGAAAAATCTCCAGAAAATATGCTTAAAGACATAGAAATATGCAACTTAAATGATGGAGAATTCGGGATGGTACTTCTGAAAAAACTCAATGAGATCCAAAATAATGTGTATTCCATATCAGCAAGGAGATTGAAACTCTTAAAAAGAACCAAATAGAACTTCTGGAGCTGAAGAACACACTAAAAGAGATGAAGACTGGAATAGCGAACTTGAGAAATAAAGTTGACAAGGTAGAGAAAATGATCAGTGATATCGAAGACAGAAATCTAGAAATAAATCAGAAGGAAGAAGAGAGAAACCAAAGAACAACAACAACAACAACAACAACAAAAAAGTGAACGAGAAATACAACAACTAGCTGATACCATGAGGAAAGAAAACATAAGAATAAAGGAAATTCTTGAAGGGGAGGAAAAGAAGCAGGGATTAAAAAACATTTTCAGACAGTTTACAAGAATTTCCCAAACCTAAGGAATGAGCTGGAGCTTGGAATTCAAGAAGTCAAAAGAATACCCAATTACATCAACCCAAAAAGGCCTTCTCCAAGACACATTATATTAAAATTATCAAAAACCAGTGACAAAGAAACAATTCTCACAGCAGGCAGGGAAAAGAAGAGGGTAATTTATAAAGGAAAACCCATTAGATTATCATCGGAATTCTCAGCACAAACGTTACAAGCCAGAAAGGAGTGGAATCAATTATTCTAACTATTAAATGAAAGGAGCTACCAGCCAAGGATAATGAATCCAGCCAAGCACTCCTTTAGATATGAAGGAGAAATAAAAACATTTCCAGACATACAAAACTTTAGGGAATTCTCCGCTACGAGGCCTGCATTATAGGAAATACTGAAAGGCATCAGCTCACTTAAAATGAAATGACAAAAAGGTACATAAACTATGAGTAAGGAGGCGAACAGGCAGATAGAAGCAGAGGAGAGCAACCATTATTAAGAACAGGGCATTATAAGCTTAAGTAATGAGAAGAGATTTGTTATTGCAAGATAGTAATGAATATTCAGCATACATAGGAACAAATTGAGACAACAATAACAGAAAAAGGGAGGATTCAAAGATACAAATTCTCTAAGGGGAATGGAGATAAGGCACATGAAGAAGAAAATGGGCTAATACACATAACCCCCCCGCCCCCCGCCACACACACAAAATTATCCTCTACATAACTGTAATGGTAATCACATGCCAAAGATTCAGAACTGAAGTACATAACATAAAACAAGAAGGACCAGAGAGAAATTCCACAAAACCGAACCAAAATAAAATAAAAAAACAGGAAGAAACACAAGGATAAGGAAGCAATGGAAACTGAGTTACCAGAAAGCAAAAGATAAAATGGCTATAAGAAGATCTCATATTTCAATAATCACCC
>NW_011889299.1:240555-242561 GCF_000151845.1 Pteropus vampyrus | reverse complement strand
CAAAGGATCAGACAAGAATACTTTGAAAAATTATATAACACCAAATTTAATAACCTAGAAGAAATGGACCCGTACTTAGATAAATACAACCTTCCTAGACTGAATCAAGAAGAACTGGAAAATCTAAATAGACGGATCAGCAATATGGAAATTGAAGCAATCATCAAAAACCTACAAAAAAGTAAAAGTCCAGGACCAGATGGCTTCACCAGTGAATTCTACCAAACATTCAAAGAAGATTTAATACCTCTTCTCCTTAAAATCTTCCAAAAAATTGAAGAGGAGGCAATACTTCCCAACTCATTTTATGAGGCCAATATTACTCTGATGCCCAATCCTGGTAAAGAAAACACAAAAGAAGAAAACTGCAGACCAATCTCTCTCATAAATACAGATGAGTAAATCCTAAATAAGATACTAGCAAACTGAAAACAGCAACATATTAAAAAGGTTATACACCACACTCAAGTTGGCTTCATCCCAGGGGCACAGGGTTGGTTCTACATACTCCACATAAAACAACTTAAAAAATAAGAATCATATGATCATATCAATAGATGCAGAAAAGATACAGAATCTATTTAGGATCAAAACACTTAACAAAATTGATATAGAAAGAAAGTACCTTAACATAATAAAGGTCATCTATGACAAACCCTCAGCCAACATTATACTTAATAGTGAAAAACTAAAAACCTTCCCTCTAAGATCAGGAACAAGGCAAGGCTGTCTACTATCACCACTGTTATTCAATATAACATTAGAGGTCATAGTGAGTGCAATCAGACAAGAGAAAGATATAAAAGGCATCCAAATAGGAAACGCAGAATTAAAACTGTCACTATTTGTGGATGACATGATTCTTTATATAGAAAACCCTAAGAACACTAGAAACCCTAAGAAAACAAGAACACTATTAGAAACAATAAGCAAATATAGTAAAGTCTCTGAATACAAAACCAATATTCAAAAATCCATAGCATTCCTATATGCCAATAATGAAGTCTCAGAAAAAGAAGTGGGAAAAATAATTCCTTTTGCAATTGCCACACCAAAAAAATACCTAGGAATAAATCTAACGGAACATTAGATTTATGTGAAGGACCTATATAATGAAAACTATAAGACTGTATTAAGGGAAATTGAAGAAGATACAAAGAAATGGAAAGATATTCCGTGTTCTTGGATTGGAAGAATCAACATAGTTAAAATGACCATATTACGTAAAGCATTATACAGATTTAGTGCAAGTCTCATCAAAATCCTATTGGCTTTTTTTTTTTTTTAAGAAATAGAACAAAAAGTCACCAGATTTTTATGGAAGCACAAAAGACCCCATTGCCATTGCCATCCTGAGAAAAAATAACAAAGCTGGAGATCTCACTCTGCTCTACTTAAAATTATACTACAAAGTGACAATAATCAAAATGGCATGGTATTGGCAGCAAAACAGACACACGGACTAGTGGAACAGAATCGAGAGTCCAGAAGTAAACCCATATTTATATGGGCAAATAAGTTTTTGACAAAAAAAAAACAAAAACATACAGTGGAGGAGGAAAGCCTCTTCAATAAATAGTGCTGGGAAACTGGAAAGCCACCTGCAAAAGAATGAAACTAGACTGTTGTCTATCACTACACACCAAAATTAACTCAAAATGTATTAAAGACCTGAATATAAGATCTGAAACAAGAAAATACATTAGAGGAAAAGATAGTAACGAAACTCGAGGACCTGGACTTTCAGAGAATTTTATAAATTTGACCTGAAAGGCAAGAGAAATAAAAGCAAAAATAAATGAATGGGACTACATCAAACTAAAAAGCTTCTGCTCAGTAAAAGAAATCGTCAGTGAAGTAAAGAGACAACCCTCAGAATGGAAAATACATTTGAAAGCAACACCTCTGATAAGGGTCTAATATCCAAAATATACAAAGAACTCATACAACTCAATAACAACAACAAAAAAACAAATGATCCAATCAAAAAATGGGTAGAATACCTG
>NW_011889299.1:74351-239681 GCF_000151845.1 Pteropus vampyrus | reverse complement strand
TATTACTCAGCCATAAGAAGACATGAAATACTGACATTTGTGACAACGTGGATGGACCTCAAGGTAATTATGCTAAGCGAAATAATCCAGACATAAAAAGTTGAAAACCACATCATATCACTTATATGTGGGGTATAAACCTAAAAGCAAGAAACAAACTGGACAAAGAGAAACTCATGGCTGTGGACAATAGACTAGTGATTATCAGGTGATGGGGAAAGAGAGGGGAGGTAGATGGGGTAAACGGGATCAAATATATGGTGACAGAAAGAAATCTAACAATGGGTGGTGAACACATAATGCAGTATATATATGCCTTAATGTTGAATTGTACACTTGGAACTTACTGGATTTTGTTAACTGATGTCACCATAATAAAAAAGAAATTAAGAAAAAATAAAGGCAAATACCTGTAATGTCTGTTTCGGATACCCTAGTGTTGAGGAGCCAACTGTAGACTTCAGCTAAGTGGTTTTATATTCTTCTGCTTTATTCCAAAGGAGATGATACAGGAAGCCTCATACCTCATCAGAACCCAGGAGGCAATTAGAAATTGTCTTATAACAGCCTCTCATGGGAGATAGTGAAGCAAATGGGAGATGGCCTTATGGAGGCTCCTCACAGGACCATCATCTCATGTCCTGGGAGGATCAAAGGAATTCAGCCAATGTTCAACGTAACTGTGGTTGAAGCATTGCCAATGTGGATACATGGAAGGTTGCCTGGGTGTCATGAAAGAGACTTTTTGGTACTGTCCTCCCTTCTCCTCTTTCTACTTGAGAGGAGGAGATCGTTGTTCAGCCTTGTGTTCCCGGAGTGCTTGAATAGTAGAGAAGGGAATATGCTGGTTACCCTACGGAAGAACCTGTTTTAGGATTCAGGAGAGCACAGTCCCTCAGCAAGCCTATACTTCCCTCGGTTGAGCAGACACTGGTCCTGGGGGCCCTCCAATCTCTCCCTCTCCTTCCTTCAGCTGTCCCAGCCCCCAGGCTCTGCAGAGGCAGCCAATCGCATTTCCCACAGCCTTAGGCATCTGTACCTGGTCTAACCAATCCCCTCTGAACAACAGCTCACTCGGCCTCTGCTCACTCCTCCCCTCCCTGCTCTTCCCAGCAACAGCAGAAGAGAGGTTTCAGGAGGAGAGGGAGGCCCTGCAAACTCCCAGTCCCTGGCAGGAAATGGAACTAGGCCTAAGCTACACTCTATAGAGGGAAGAAAAACACTGGTAGCTCTTGGAGCTCAGTAACACTGTGGTTAAACATACACGAGGCCATCCCAATGTATTTTTGACCCTGATATCTTATAGGATGGAATTGAAGGGAAATAGAATATGTTGCCCCCAAATATGCCACTTTGGCATATTAATTATTTTGAATTAAAATTATTTGAGAAACAGCAGTTGCAAGAAGGATACTCTGACCCTCCTTTGTTTCCCTGAAAGCAGGATATAAATCTCCCATGTAAAAGGTACTCTCTCTGTGACCGAAAGGTGGAAGGCATCCTTATCACCAGAAATAGGGAATTTAAGGCAGAGAAGGTTGTATAAACAAACCTTGTTATACAACCTCTTCACTAATTTACTACTCCAAGCCAAATCCCCTTGTCTTGTTGATTCTTCACAAATTTACTGTTTCTTTATCTAGAAGGTATAAAAGCTTCCTGCTTTAATCACTTTTTTGAGTCTCATATTTTTGTGGGGCTGCCATACATATAAAGTTAAATTTGTTTTTTTTCCCTGTTATTCTGTCTTACATCAATTTAACTAGGCCAGCCAAAGAACCTAGAAGGGAAGAAGAAAAAATGTTTCTCCTCTCCTGCAGGATAAAAAGTGTCTGGGAGAGTGAAGGCAACAAGAACCTATATTCAAAGATCTAGTTCTCAACTTAGCTGGAGAGACAGGGGTCTCTGGTTGGAGAGGGGATAATGAATTCCTAGGTCTAGCCCTTGTCCCACCTCCTTAAAGAATCACAACCCCTCCCTTTACTACAATGATCTGGACACATGGTTTCATTTGACCAACACAACTCGAGACTGGATTTACAATGAAGAACATCAGTGCTCAGATGATGAGATAGTCATCCAGGCTCAGATTTACTGACTTGTTCAATTGGCATCACTAGGCTTCCAAGGACAAAAAAAAATCTTTCATTCCCTAGATATAGCCTTTGGAAAACTACTTAGCTTCTGAGCAACAAACTACCAGAATGGTAGCCTGGACACAGGACTAGGAAAATGCTCTTCAGGCTAATGTGTAGAAAAGAAATCAATTGAAATTCTAGACTGTATGATCATGTGGACCTCACTATTATGATGGGGAGTCCCACAATTTGTTCATAAGAGAAAATCTCTCTCACTATCAAACCATAATCAGACTGACTGTAGTAAGGATCCTGTTTTAATAGGATTCTGGCTGTAGGAGGGAAGGACCCCTGGACGGCTTTGGCATTTACTCTGGACAAACAGGAGGATGACCAAGAGGACCTTGTCAAAGTTTGTGCTGTTCAAACTAGTGTTGATCTAACACTTAAACACCATCTCTTTACCCAGAACTTGCTCTCTTCAAGAACAAACAGGACTATGACAAAGGCTAAGGTCCCTCTTTTCCTAAGAGGAACTGAAGGCCTTGTGTACTGGTCAAGGTGTTTTGAGGACTTTTCAGCAACCAAATTTGTTAAAAGTTTCAGCTCTTTTGGACACTGGGACACAAGCCACTGTGGCACTGGGCAGCACCCATGGACATGGTTGGAAAATTGCTTTAAATGAATTTAGAAATAAGTCTTGTATTGTATAATGTACTGATGTAATTTTTGAGTGCCTTTTGGGCCTATGTATATTCACGTGGTTTTAACTGATACTGCTTTATGCTTTGTGGGAGTAGATGCATTAAGTATGTGTAATAATTCTCTTGCTTATAAATGATTTTCCCAATGGGGATAAACCTCAAAATTAGAACAATGGTAGTGGGACAAGTACACAAATGTGAGCCCAGCCATGTGGTATCAGTAAAACAGTATAGGATATCATGGAAAGGGAAGAGGGTAGAAAGGAAGATCTGTCTTGATTAAAGAGCTAGTAGAAACAGGAGCGCTTAAAGAAACTATCCCACAGGCTGTTCAGACTACCTTTCCACTTGGACCATTCAGCCTTAAGGAATTTTTTGAGCTACAAGTATCAGTGATTAACAGTTATGTATACTGGAACCTGTGACAGAAAGATGTGGCCATTAGGCAATAGCATTCCCTTAGGTTTTGACCATATTGTCTGATATGACCACCTAGTATACCCCACTTAAGAGACTATTACTGACTTGTTATTGGGCACCGGTGGACTCTGATAGACTAACAAAGCAACAGCAGTGTTGTTACACTCTGATATCCCTACCAGGGGATGGCTCAGAAATGAGAACACCAATAAAGTGGATTTTGCCCAACAAGCATCCATTATTAAGTGGATGTGATATATGCAGGGAAAAACTAAGCTAGTCATTATGGAACCTCACAGTTGCATGAAAAAGTGACTGATCACTCTCCAGATGAAACTGCCTCGGATGTGGGGTCAGATGCTGTGCCAGCATTTTGGGGTTCTTGGGGAGTTCAGTACATCTTATTCTACCTTTTTTTCCTTTTGCCTACCCCTGGGTAACACAGCTATTGGAAATTTTGAGCAGCAAAGAATTGAGAGGGAGAGCTGAGGGATTATAAGTAGTAGCTTCTTTGGCTGTCTAGCTGTGTTTGTTCGATTTGGGCAATTATGAATATTGATGATAATGATCATAAATATGAAGTGACAACTCCTAAGTTTGTCCTCCTGTCATGGCCCACATATCAGGGAGTAGACGTTCTAGGAATATACAAAGAACATAAAGAAAACTGCTGAGTCACATAAGCATGAGATCAGGGACATGTATATAAAACACTGGGAGGATTGGAAAAATGGTAAAGTTATTGCTGTAGGAACTGGTCATTCTGCTCATGTGGCTGTGGAAAGAGAAAAAAACCCAGGATGTTAGAAAACACATTTGACCCTGGATTGTAAAGGGGTGGGTAGAGAGACCATTAATCCATTAATCACTCTCTCTCCCTCTTCTCTCTCTCAGTTCTTGCCCACTGGACATCTGGTAAATTTACCCCATACCGCAAGTCATCACTTACAACTTAACTTATTTTTTAAAAATTTCTCAATTACAGTTAACATTTAATATTATTTTATATAAGCTTAAGGTGTACAACATACTGGTTAAACATTTATATAATTTATGAAGTGATTCCCCCAGTTAAGTCTACTACGCACCTGGCACCATACATAGTTATTACAACATTATTGACTATATTTCCTAGGCTGTACTTTATATCTCCTTGACTATTTCATAATTACCAATTTATACTTCTTAATCCCTTCACCTTTTTGCCCAACCCCACCCCCCCCCAAACTCCTTCTCATCTGGCAACAATCAGTTGTTCTCTGTATCTAGGAATATGTTTCTGTTTTTTTTTTTAATGCACAATAAATGTAAACTTTATTTTTCTTCTACTTCAAGGAAAGAAGCAACACAAAATATAAGTATAAATGTATACTAAGTGTACAACATACACAAACTTATACAACCTTACTTTTATTTATACTTGCATTTATTTATTTATTAAAATTATTGAGGTAATATTGATTTATAAAATTAAATAAGTTTCATGTGTTCAACTCAACAGTTTGTTATACATATATCGCATTGTGTTCACCACTCAAAGTGAAATTTCCTTCTGTCACCATAAATTTGACTCCCTTTACCCTTATTTATACCCCCTTTTCCCTCTGATAACCACTAATCCACTGTCCGTCTCCATGAGTCTCTGTCATGTTTATTACTTTCAGTTTTATATCCCACATATAAGTGAAAACATATGGTTCTTAACTTTTCCTGTCTGACATATTTCACTTAGCATAATAATCTCAAGATCCACACATGTTGTCGCGAATGGCAGTATTTCATCTTTTCTTATGGCTGAGTAATATTCCATTGTATATATGGACTACACCTTCTTTATCCAATTACCTATCAAAGGACACTTTAGTTGTTTCCATGTTGTGGCCACCATGAATAATGCTGCTATAAACATCAGGGTGCATATATCTTTGCGGATAAATGTTTTCAAGTTTTTTGGGTAAATACTCAGAAGAGGGATTGCTGGGTCATATGGTAATTCTATTCTTTCTTTTACATTAATAATACGTATTTTTTATTTCTTAGTTATAGTTGGCATACAATACTATATTAGTTTCAGGTATACAACAAAGTGATTAGACATCTATATAACTTACAAAATGCTCACTCCAATAAATCTAATGCCCCTCTGACACCATACATAGTTATTACAATATTATTGGCTATATTCCTTATGCTATACTTTCTATCTCCAATATTATTTCTAAATTACCAATTTGTACTTCTAGATCCCTTCTCCCTTTTACACCAACCCTCCAAATCCCCTTCCATCTGGTAACCCTCAAAATGTTCTCTGTGTCTTTGAGTTTGTTTTTGCTTTTTTGTCTCTTTATTTTGTTCTTTGGACTCCACATATACATGCAATCATATGGCATTTGTCTTCCTCTATCTGACTTACTCCACTCAGCACAATACCATCTAGTTATCGTGAGGGTGATATATCTTTTTTCATCTCCTTAATTTTAGTCTCTGTGTGTCTTTTAATCTGAAGTGAGTCTCTTGTATGCAGCATATGTAAGGGTCTTGTTTTCTTATCCATTCAGCCACCCTATCTTGTGGTTGGAGTAATTAATTTTTTCAGTTGAAGTACTTGTTGATAGATATGTAGCTATTGCCATTCTTTATTTAGACTTTTGATGCATATATTTTTCTTCTTAAAAAAGTCCCTCCAACATTTCCTGTAATATAGACTTGGTGGTGATGAACTCCTTTAGCTTTTTCTTGTCTGGGAAGCTCTTTATCTATCTTTTGATTCTAAATGATAACTTTGCTGGACAAAGTAATCTTGGTTGTAGGTCCTGCTTTTCATCACTTTGAATATTTCATACCTTTCCCTTCTGGCCTGCAAAGTTTCTGTTGATAAATTGGCTGACAGTCTTATGGGCATTCCCTTGTATGTAACTAATTGCTTTTCTTTGTTGCTTTTAAGATTCTCTCTTTGAATTGAATCTTTTGCATTTTAATTTTGATGTGTCTTGGTGTGGCCCTCTTTGGGTACATCTTGTTTGGGACTTGCTGAACTTCCTGGGGTTGTGTGTCTATTTTCGTCACCAAGTTAGGGAACTTTTCCATCATTATTTCTTCAAATAGATTTTCAATTCCTTGCTCTCTCTCTTCTTCTGGTACCCCTATGATGCGAATGTTGTTACACTTGACATTGACAGAGGTTCCTTAAACTATCCTCATTTTTTTTTTTGGATTCTTTTTTCTTGTTGCTGTTCTGATTGGGTGTCCTCTGCTACCCCATTCTCTATGTTGCTGATTTGATCCTTTGTTTCATCCACTCTGTTGATTCCATTTAATGTACTCCTCAACTCAGATATTGTATTCTTCATTTCTGACTGGCTTCCTATTATGTTTTCCATATCCATTTTTATGTTTTTTTTTTTAAATTTCTTCGTTAAAGTTCTCAATGACTTCATCTACTCTTCCCCTGAGTTCCATGACCATCCTTATAAACAGTGCTTTGAACTCTGCATCTGGTATATTGCTTGTCTCCATTTTGGTAAGTTCTTCTGGAGCTTTGTTTTGTTTTTTCATGTGAGACATGCTTCTTTTATTTTATTTTATTATTAGTTTCAAGTATACAGTACATTGGTTAGACATTTAAAATGATCATCCTAATTTCTCTTTCTCTCTTCTGGCTCTCCACCTAGCCATTACATTAATGGTAACTACATTCCCTATGCCAAACTCCCCATCCCCGTGACCATCAATCAACTACTAATTTGTACTTCTTTAACTCTTCACCCCTTTGTCCCACCCCCCGACCCCTCTCCCCTCTGACCATCACCAGATTGTTCTCTATATTTGTGAGTCTGTTTTTGATTAGTTTGTTCTTGTTGTTCCTAAGACTCTGCATATGAACAAAATCATAGTGTTTATCTTTCTCTGTCTGACTTATTTCACTTAGCATAATAACCTCTAGGTCCATCCATGTTGTTGCAAATGTTAGGAATTTCATTTTTTTTAATGGCTGAGTAATATTCCATTGTATATATGAACCATAACTTTTTTTATCCAATCATCTGTTGATGAGCATTAAGGTTGCTTCCACATCTTGGCTATTTTAAATTGTGCTGTCATGAACATAGGGGAGCTTGGATCTTCACGAATTATTGTTTTGGCTTTCTTTGAATAAATACCCAGAAGTGAAAATGCTGAGTCAGAAGGTATATCCATTTTTAAGTTTTTGAGAAACCTCCAGACTGTTTTTTATAGAGGCTGCACCAATTTGCAATCCCACCAACAGTGTATGAGGGTTCCCTTTTCTCCACATCCTCGCCAACACTTATTCGTCTTTGATTTATTGATGATAGTCATTCTGACAGGTGTGAGGTGATATCTCATGGTGGTTTTAATTTGCATTTCTCTGATGATTAGCGTCGAGTATCTTTTCATCTGTCTATTGGCCATCCGTATTTCCTCTTTGGAGAAATATCTTTTTGTGTCTTCTGCCTATTTTTAAATTGGATTGTTTGTTTGTTTTTCTTGTTGAGTTGTGCGAGCTCTTTATGTATTTTAGGATATTAACCTCTTATTGATGAATCACAAGTGAATATCTTCCCTATTCAGTCAGTTGTTTTTTTTTTTTAATTTTGTTGATGGTTTCCTTTGCTGTATAAAACCTTTTTAGTTCGATGTAGTCCCATTTGTTTATTTTTAATTTTGTTTCCCTTGTCCAAGGATATATATATGAAAAGAAATTACTGTTAGCAATATCAGCGAGTTTACTGCCTATGTTTTTTTCTAGAAATTTTATGGTTTCAGGTCTTATATTTAAGTCTTTAATACATTTTGAGTCTATTCTTGTATATGGTATAAGAAGGTGGTCCAGTTTCAATTTTCCCAACATCGTTTATTGAAGAGACTGTCTTTACCACATTGTATATTCTTGCCTCCTTTGTCATATATTAAATGAACATATAGGCACGGATTTATTTATGAGCTCTCTATTCTGTTTCATTGATCAATATATCTGTTTTTATGTGAGTACCATGCTGTTTTGATTATGGTAGCCTTGCAGTATAGTTTGATATCAAGTAGTGTGATACCTTCAACTTTGTTCTTTCTGAAGATTGCCATGGCTATTCGAGATCTTTTATGGTTCCATATAAATTTTAGGATTATTTGTTCTAGCTCTCTGAAAAATGCCATTGGTATTTTGATAGGATTCGCACTGAATCTATAGGTTGCTTTAGGTAGTATGGCCATTTTAATGATGTCGATTCTTCCTACTCATGGGCATGGTATATGCTTCCATTTATTTGTATCACCTTCAATTTTTTTTCAGTGACATAATTTTCTGAGAACATATCTTTTACCTCTTTTGTTAATTTTATTCTCAGATATTTTATTGTTTTCAATGCAATTGTAAATGGGATTGTTTTCTTCATTTCTCTTTCTGAAAGTTCAAAAGTGGTATATAAAAATGCCACTGACTTCTAGATATTAATTTTTTATCCTGCTACTTTACTGAATTCATAGATCAGTTCGAATAGTTTTTTAGGTGAAATTTTTAGGGTTCTCTCTCTATAGTATCATGTCCTCATCAAATAATGAGAGTTTTACTTCTTTCTTTTCAATTCGGATACCTTTTATTTCTATTTCTTGTCTTATTGCTGTGGCTAGGACTTCCAATACAATATCGAAGAGGATTGATAAAAGTGAGCATCTTTGTCTTGTTTCTGATCTCAAGGAAAATTCTTCTAGCCTTTCCCTATTGAGAATGATATTAGCTGTAGATTTGTTATATATAGCCTTTATTATGTTGAGATATGCTCCCTCTATTCTCACTTTCCTGAGAATTTTAATTATAAATGGATGCTGGAATTTGTCGAATGCTTTTTCTGCATCTATCAATATGATCGTATGGTTTTTATCTTTTGATTTGCTAAGGTGATGTATCACATTAATTGATTTGTAGATATTGCACCAACCTTGCATCCCAGGAATAAATCCAAGTTGATCATGGTGTATGATCTTTTTAATGTATTGCTGAATTCGATTTGCTAATATTTTGTTGAGGATTTTTGCATCAATGTTCATAAGAGATATTGGCCTATAGTTTTCTTTTTTTTGTAATTGTCTGGATTTGGAATCAAGGTAATGGTGGCTCCATAAAAGGAGTTAGGGAGCCTTCCCTCTTCTTGAATTTTTTGAAACATTTTGAGAATAGGTGTTAATTCTTTAAATGTTTGGTAAAATTTGCCTATGAAGCCATCTGGTCCAGGACTTTTGTTTTCTTGGAGATTTTTGATTTCTGATTCTATTTCATTGGTGGTAATTGGTCAGTTCAGATTTTCTGTTTCTTCTTGACTCAGTCGTGGAAGATTGTATGTTTCTAGGAATGTATGCATTTCTTCCACATTGTCCAATTTGTTGGCTTGCAGTATTTTCTTATGATCCTTTCTATTTCTGTGGAGTCCGTGGTTATTTCTCCTCTTTCATTTCTGATTTTATTTATTTGAGTCTTCTCTTTTTTCCTTGATTAGTCTGGTTAAGGATCTGTCAATTTTGTTTATCCTTTCAAAGAACCAGTTCTTGGTTTCATTAATCTTTTGTATTGTTTTTCTAGACTCTATTTTGTTTATTTCCACTCAGATCTTTATTAGTTCCTTCCTTCTATTCACTTTTGCTTTGTTTACTGTTCTTTTTTCTAGTTCTTTTAAGCTCAAGGTTAAATTGTTTATTTGAGCTTTTTTCTTGTTTCTTAGGTTAGGCCTGTATTGTTATGAATTTCCCTCTTAGGACTGCTTTCTCTGTGTCCCATAGATTTTGATCATTGTGTTTGCATTTTCATTTCTCTCTATATATCTTTTTATTTTTTCCTTGATCTCATTGATAACCCATTCATTGTTTAATTATATGTTATTTATCCTTCATATGTTTGTGTATTTTCCAGTTTTTTTCTTGTAGTCGATTTCTAGTTTCATACCATTGTGATTGGAGACAGTCTTCTTAAATTTATTGATACTTGTTTTGTGTCCTAAGATGTTGTCTGTCCTAGAAAATGACCCATGTGCCCTTGAGAAGAATGTTTATTTTGCTGCTCTAGGGTAAAATGTTCAGAAAATATCTGTTAAATCCATCTGATCTAGTGTGTCTTTTAGGCCCATTGTTTACTTGTTGAATATTTTTGCCCGGAAGGTCTGTCCATTGGTGTCAATGGGGTGTTAAAGTCTCCTACTATGAGTGTATTCCTGTTGATCTCTCCTTTTATGTCAGTCAGTATTTGCTTTATGTATATAGGTGCTCCTATATTGGGTGTGTATGTTTACTAGGGTTATGTCCTCTTGATTTATTGATCCCTTTATCATTATGTAATGCCTTTCTTTGTCTCTTATTATAGCCTTTATTTTAAAGTATTGCTACCTCAGGATCATGCTTCTTTGTCTCCCCATTTTTTCTTCCTTCTTGTGTATGTTTCTATGTATTAGGTAGGGTTCCTAAGTCTCCCAGTCATGGTAGAGTGGCTTTATGTAGGAGGTGTGCTGTGGGGTTACTTTGCACAGACCTAGGAGGGTTCTAGCTGGAGGCCAAGTTCAGCCATAGCCTGTGCACCACTGGGGCCACCTGGTAAGAGTCACCAAGCAATCCACATATGGCTACCACCCATGCTGAGCTTATAGGTGCCTTGAGGGGCCAAGTCAAAAACCAAGGCTGGCTGCCACTGCTGAAGGGTTTGGGCTGCTCAGCAAGGCATGCTGAGGCCAGATGCTGCTTCTTTAGGGTTTGTGAGCCTTTGATTTTATGAACTGCAGCAGGAGCCAAGACGGCCCGTTTGTATGAAATAAATAACTGAAAGCAGCTTTCATAGGCCCACAAGTTGAGACAGGCAGCATCTCAGGAAATCCCCTGGGCATAGCAACCTGTATTATCCAGATTGATGGTGACTGCATCTGCAGGCTGAAAGGGGGTGGGCTCAACAAAGGAACAATGGCTTCTGCACGCACCTCTGTATAGGTGCAAGCTGTCCCTCCAGCCCTCACTCTGAAGCTCGATAGCTCATTGCATCCCCGTATGTCCCTAGTGCCCCTCAAGCAGCTGCCCCAGAGGTGGAGGTCAGAGGGAGTGCGTAAGGCCGGGTGTGGGCACTTTAAGAGGAAAGTCTTGGCTTTCTGCTGCCCTCTGTTTCACTCAGCTGCAACCTTCACTGCTTTTCACAGCCAGAGGTTGTGGGGGCTTCTCTTTCTGGCACTGGAATCCTGAGCTGGGGAACCCAGTGTGTGGCAGGGACTCCTCACTCCTCAGGTGGTGAAGGGGGCTCTGCAGCCAATATAGTCCTCCCGATTGTCCATCGTCATATGCAGATGTGGAACTGGCCTTTTCGTGTCTCTGCTCCTCCTACCCTTTTGAGGTGACCTGTTATTTGAGGTGATCTAATTGTAGGCTTCTGTTCAACCAGACCTCTGGAGACTCCACTTATTAGTTGTTCTGCAGTTTTGTTATAATCTTTGTGTGGTTGCTTGGTGTAGTACACAGCCGCTATTTTCTATGCCATCTTGAATCCTCTGGAAATTCTATTCTTAATTTTTTGAGGAAACTCCATACCGTTTTCCACAGTGGCTGTAACAATTTACATTCCCACCAGCAGTGCGCGAGGGTTCCTTTTTTCCCATAATCTTTCCAACACTTGTTCTTAATTGTCCTGTTGATGATAATCATTTTCACAGGTGTGAGGTGGTCTCTCATAGTGGTTTTGGTTTGCATTTCCCTAATAGCTAGTGAAGTTGACCATCTTTTCATGTCTTTTGGTCATTTGAATGTCTTCTTGGGAGAAATGTCTGTTCAGGTCCTCTGCTCATTTTTAATTGGATTGTTTTTTTATTGTTGAATTGTATGAGTTCTTTGTATATTTTGAATATTAGGCCCTTACCGAAGGCATTGTTTGCAAATATCTTCTCCCATTTGGATGGTTGCCTCTTTGTTTTGTTGATGGTTTCTTTCGCTGAGCAGAAGCTTTTTAGTTTGATATAGTCCCATTGATTTCTTTTTGCTTTTACTTTCCTTATCTTTGATGTTAAATTCATAAAATCCTCTCTAAATCCAATGTCCACGAGTCTCATACCTATGTTTTCTTCTGTGCAATTTATTATTTCAGGTCTTATAGTTAGGTCTTTGGTCCATTTTGGTGTATGGTGATAGATAGCATTCTAGTTTCATTTTTATTTTTGTATGTGGCTTTCCAATTTTCCCAGAACCATTTATTGAAGGTTTTCCCAGAACCATTTCTTTCCTTTGTTGAAATTATTTGCTTATATATGCGTAAGTTTATTTTGAGGCACTCAATTCTGTTCACTTTGTCTGTGTGTCTGTTTTTCTGCCAATACCATGCTGTTTTGATTATTATCACTTTGTAGTATAATTTGAAGTCAGGCTGAGCGATCCCTCTGACCTTGTTCTTTTTTCCTCAGGATTGCTTTGGCTATTCAGAATTTTTTTGTGCTTTCATACAAATCTGATGATTTTTTTGTTCTATTTCTTTTAAAAATGCCACTAAGATTTTGATGGAGATTTCATTAAATCTGTGTATTGCTTTGGGCAATAAGGTCATTTTAATAATGTTGATTATCCCAATCCAAGAATGTGGAATATCTTTCCATTTCTTTGTGTCTTCTTCAATTTTTTAAAATAATGTCTTACAGTTTTCACTGTACAGATACTTTACATGCTTTATTAGGTTTATTCCTAGGTAAAAAGAATTGTTTTTTTTTAATTTATTTTTTTGAAAAGTCATTGTTAGTATATAGGAAAGCTATGGATTTTTGTATATTGATTTTGTATTCTGAAACTTTACTGTATTTGTTTATTGTTTCTAATAGATTTTTTTAGTGGAGATTTTAGGGTTTTCTGTAGAGGATCATATCATCTACAAAAACTGACAATTTGACTATTTCATTCCCAATTCAGATGCCTTTTATTTCTTTCTCTTGCTTGATTGCTCTAGCTAGGACTTCCAACACGATATTGAATAATATTGGTGATAGTGGACAGCCTTGTCTTGTTTCTGATTTTAGAGGGAAGGTTTTTAGCTTTTCAACATTAAGTAAGTATGATGTTAGTCGAGGGTTTGTCATATGTAGCTTTTATTATGGTACCTTGAGATACCTTTCTTCTATATCCATTATATTAAGTGTTTTAACAATATATGGGTGCTTTATCTTGTCAGATGCTTATCTGGATCTTAGTATGATCGTATGATTTTTATCCTTTATTTTGTTTATGTGGTATAATACATTAATTGACTTGCATGTGTTAAACCACCCCTGTGCCCCTGGAATGAAGTCTGCTTGATCATGTTTCTGTTTTATTTATTCATTTATTTTGTTCTTTAGATTCCACAGATAAGTGAGATCATATGATATTTGTCATTCTTTGTTTGATTTATTTCACTTAGCATAATAACTACCAGGTCCATCCATTATCTCACAAATGGTAAGATTTCATTTTTTATGGTCAAGTAATATTCCATTTTATATATGTTACACTTATTTATCTAATCATCTGTTGATAGACACTTAAGTTGCTTCCATGTCTTGGCTATCGTACATAGCACTGCAGTGAACATAGAAGTACACATATCTTTTTGAATTAATGTTTTGAATTTCTTTGGATAAATACCCAGAAGTGGAATTTCTAGGTAATAAAGTAGTTCTATTTTTAACTTTTTGAGGAAACTTCATACTGTTTTCCATAGTGTCTGCACGAATTTGCAAGCCCACCAGCAATGCACAAGGAATCCCATTTCGACACATTCTTGCCAACACTTGTTTTTTGATTTATTGATGATAGCCATTCTGAAAGATATGCAGTGGTATCTTATTGAGGTTTTAACTTTCATTTCTTTGATGATTAGTGACATTGAGCTTCTTTTTATATGTCTATTGGCAATCTGCATGTCCTCTTTAGAGAAATGTCTATTCAGGTCCTCTGTGCATTTTTAAATTGGATTGTTGTTTTTTTTTCTTTCTTTTTTTTTTGTGCGTGTTGAGTTATATATGAGTTCTTTATAAATTTTGGATATTAACTCCCTAGCAGATATATCGCTGGTGAATATCTTTTTCTAATTGGTAAATTATCCTTTCGTTTTTTGGATCGACTCTTGCTGTGCTTTATAGTTTTTTTTTTTTTTTATGGTGACATTGGTTAACAAAGTCCAGTAAGTTTAAAGTGTACAATTCAACAGTAAGTCACATATATTTTGCATTGTATGTTCACTGCCCATAGTTAGATTTCTTTCTGTCACCACATATTTGACCTCTTTTACCCCATCTACCTCTCCTTACTCCCCTACCCTCTGGTTACCACTAGGCTATTGTTCATGTCTATGAGTCTCTTTTTGTTTGTCATATTTATTTGTTGCTTTTAGGTTTATATCCCATTTGTAAGTGATATCATGTGGCTTTATAGTTTGATGTAATATATTTTGTTTATTTTTTCTTTTGTTTCCCTCACCTAAGGAGATATATCAGAAAAAAATATAACTAAGAGCAATATCAGTGTTTACTGCTTATGTTTTTTCCTTGAAATTATATTGTTCTGGGTCTTATATTTAAATCTTCATCCATTTTGAATTTATTCGTGTATGTGGTATAAAAATGTGGTCCAGTTTTATGTTTTTGCATGTATCTGTCCAGTTTTCCCAAAACCACTTATCGAAGAGACTGTCTTTACCCCCAAGGTATATTCTTGCCTCCTTTGTCATAGATTAAATGACCATATAGGCAGGGATTTATTTCTGGGCTCTCTATTCTGTTCCATTGATCTATATATTCATTTTTATGTGAGTATCATGCTGTTTTGATTACTATAGTTTGATTACTTGTCATATAGTTTGATATCAGGTTGTGCAATACCGCCAACTTTATTCTTCTTTCTCAAGATTGCCATGGCTATTCAAGGTCTTTTATGTTTTCATATAACTTTTTGGATTATTCGTTCTAGTTCTTTGAAAATTGGCATTGGTATTTTGATAAGGATTGCACTGAATCTATAGATTGCTTTGCGTAGTATGAACATTTTAACAATGTTAATTCTTCCATTTATTTGTATCTTCTTTAATTTCTTTTTTCAATGTCTTATAATTTTCCATGTACAGGTCTTTTACCTCCTTGGTTAAATTTATTGCTAGGTGTTTTTCTTTATGCATTTATAACTGGAATTGTTTTCTTAATTTCTCTTTCTGAGAGTTCATTATTGGTATGTAAAAATGCAACCAAAATTTGAATATTAATTCTGTATCCTGCTACTTTACTGATTTATCAGTTCTAACAGTTTTTTTTGGGGGGGGTGGAATCTTTAAGGTTCTCTCTATGTAGTAACATTTCAGCTGCAAATGACAGTTTTACTTCCTTCTTTTCAATTTGGATACCTTTTATTTCTTTTTCTTGTTTGATTGCTGTGGTTAGGACTTCTAACACTATGTTGAGTAAAAGCAGTGAAAGTGGATGTCCTTGTCTTGTTCCTGATCCAAAGGAAAACGTTTTTAGCTTTTCCTCATTGAATATGATATTAGCTGTGGGTTTCTCATATATGGCCTTTATTATGTTGAAGTGTGTTCCCTCTATTCCCACTTTGCTGAGAGTTTTTATCATAAATGGATGTTGGATTTTTGTCAAATGCTTTTTCTGCATTATAACATTCTTCTTTATCCTTGATATTATTACTTGTTTTGAACTCCGCTTAGTACCATTGTCCTAGCACCATTTGTTGAATAGGCTTCCTTTATTAAATTGTCTTTGCACCTTTGTCAAAAATAAATTGACAATAAATGTGTGGCTTAATTTATGAACTCTATTTTGCTTTATTAATTTATATTTCTTTTGTATTCCCCCAAATTTAAAACCGTGATTATTATTGTAGCTTCTTAGTGTTACATTGAAGTAGACCTCTGGTCAAATATGCAAGTATCTTGGAAGTCATTACTACTATACTGACGACGACGAC
The DNA here is from genome assembly GCF_000151845.1 of Pteropus vampyrus. Taxonomy (NCBI): domain Eukaryota; kingdom Metazoa; phylum Chordata; class Mammalia; order Chiroptera; family Pteropodidae; genus Pteropus; species Pteropus vampyrus. Next base: position 223,516 of record NW_011889299.1, on the reverse strand, counting down.
AACGACGACAACAACAACAACAACAACAACAACAACAACAAAGATGATCAAACTGAAAATTAACAACTCTTTTTAGATTCATCAGAGAATTGCAGACACAGGCAAACCACTGCACCTATAATTAGAGGGACAGACAGACAATTGCAAAGAATCACAGCATACCAGAACAAAAGGCCAAGAACTGAAATCCGTTGGGGCCAGTACTGGAGGAGAAAAACTTAAATTGTATTTAACAAATTGCCGGAAGCTCAGCATAGACAAGAATGAGAGTTAGAAATGTCAGTGGGTCATTTGTAGGAAAGGTACCACACTTTAATGAGTTTTGCCTTCAAAAACCTACCAGGTTCTCACAGTAAAGATTGGAGAAAAATCTTGTGTTTCCAGTGGAGGAAGGAAAAAAGTAGCTAATTTGAAATATATTTGGAATGTTTTTTTCTTAACAATGCCTGCCATCATGGGAAACTATTTGATTAGAGCCTGACAGACTAGGGTTGTACCAGAAGCTAACAACCCCAGGAAAAGAAAAAAATATTAACTCCAGCCACCGCTAGCCTTCTTTTTCTACCTAAAAGGAAAAAATAACCCGAGAAGCTCTTGCAAAGATCACAGACCAGGGAGCAGATGCACTAAAAGATTTAGAACTAATAATAGGAGTATAAGATGCTCTCTCTCCCCCATACCTTATCACCATACCAATAGGGCTCCTGTATAATCACAGTGGAATGTTACTGAAAGAACTGAATGTTTCAGACCTTATTTAAAAAGAAATCTGTAGGCAAACCCAAAGACAACAAGTGAGACAACAAAAGAACAGCAGAGGAAATTTTAGCCTCTGACACTTACAGCCACAGAATAAAAATAAAACCTCATGCTAAAGTCCATTTACCTAAATTTCTTTTAGCCAGTATATCATGTCCATCTTTCAACAAAAAATTACAAGTCATACTAAAAGATGAAAAACACAGTTTGAAGGGACAAAGAAATCATCGAACCAAACACAGATATAGCAAAGATGTTAGAATTATCAGACTAGTAATTTAAAATAACTATGAACAATATGCTAAGAACTCTAATGGAAAAAGTGGATAAAATGCAAGAACAGATGGATAATGTAAGCAGAGAAATGGAAGCTCTGAGAAAGAATCAAAAAGAAATTCTAGAGGAGAGAAAAAATGATGTAGGTGATAGAGGCTCTGTTCATCCCTCTGGTGACCAAATCAAAGTTGTGACAGAAACATGGAGCAAACAGCAAAGAAAATTGCCTGGGAACTAGATGACCACGTCCTACAACTAGGGAGAGAAATAAAAAAGCACCTTGCAACAAGAGAAGGTAGGCTGCCCAGTTCCGAGTGGCTGAGTGGGACAGAGGCCATAGAAGAAGCCGCCGGCAGGTGTAGACGCTTCTTAAAGGGCCTGTGTCAGCAAGTGGACTTTAGCAGTGACAGACCTGCTTGCTCTGAGCACTAGTGCCGGTTGGGCTGCGCAGGGGTCACTAGGGACTTACAGGAGGACACTGAGTTGTCGGAGTGAGGGCTAGAGATGAGACTCACTCTGTACAGAAGTGCTGGAGGTCTCCATTGTCCCTCTGTTGAGCCCTCCCCTCTCCCAGTGTGTGGACTCAGTGCTGCTATAGCTGAGACGTCATCAAACTGGATAACAGAGGTTACTCCGCCCAGAGAGTTCTCTAAAACTCTGCCTCCCCAACTCACAGCCCCACTCAAGCCACACACAGGTGTGTCCTTGGCGAGTTGGGTACCCTTTGCTGAGCAGTGCCTAGACTCACACTAGTGGCAGCCGACCTCAGTTTCTGGAGTGGCCTCTTGAGGCAACTAAAAGCACAGCATCTGTGGATTGCTTGCTCAATCTTAACAAGTTGCCCAGGAGAGGCCCAGGCTGAGGCTAAATTTGGCCTGCAGCTGAACCCCTCTCAGGTCTGTGCTACTGGACATCTACCTCACAAAGCTACACTAATAAGACTGGGAGACTTAAGAGCTTTGTTTAGTACATAGAAACAGACACAGAAAGGCAGCCAAAATGGGAAGACAAAGAAGCAGTAACCATATGAAAGAAAAGAACAGAGATCCAGATATAATGGAATCAAGTAATCTAACAGATGCAGAGTTCAAAACACTGGTTAAAAAGATGCTCAATGAACTTAGTGGAAGGGTAGATTAATTCAATGAGAACTTTAACAGAGATAAAAAACAAAAAAATGGAAATGGAAATTATAAAAGGGAACCAGTCATAAATGAAGAACACATTATCTGAGATGAGAAGTATATTAAATGGAATAAACAGAGTAAATAAAAAGAGGATCAAATGATCTGTATAGAGGGTGGGGAAGACAAGGACACTCTATCAGAATGGCAAGAAAAAAGAAGACAAGATTATAATAATTTAAGGAGTCTATGGGACACTATTAAAGTTAAAAATATCCATGTCACAGGGGTACCGGAAAAAAAAAAAGAGTTGAAGAGATATTTGAAGAAATAATGATGAAAAACTTTCTTAACCTGGTGAAGGAAATAGACATACAACCCCAGGAAGCTCAGAGAGTCCCCCCAAAAATGAACCCAAAGATGTCCACACCAAGACTCATCATAATTAAAATGCCAAAGCTTAAATATAAAGAGAGAATCTTAAAAGCAGCAAGAGAAAAGCAGTTAGTTACCTATAAGGGAGCATCCATAAGACTGGCAGATGATTTCTCAAAAGAAACTATGCAGTACAGAAGGGCTTGGTGCGCGTGCGCGCGCGCGCACACACACACACACACACACACACACACACACACACACCCGCCTAGGATCTACAACCAAGAATACTTTATCCAGCAAAGCTATCTTTTAGAGTTGAAGGACAGAGAAAGAGCTCCCCAGACAAAAGTAAAGTAAGGGAATTTATCAACACCAAGCCAGTATTACAGGAAATGTTGGAGGGACTTCTTTAGGAAGAAAAACATATATCAAAAACAGGAATGTAAAGAATGGTAATAACTACATTACCATTAAAAAGTACCTCAACTAAAAAAAGAATAGACATGGAGATGTAGAATGTAGCATGGAGAAGATGGTTAATAATGTTGTAATAAATATGTAAGGGGGAAGAAGGATACTAGATTTAGTGGGGTGATAGCTTTGCAAGTTATCTGGATCTCTGATCACTATGTGATACAATTGAAACTGATATATTATTGTATGCCAACTATAATTGAAAAAAACCTCATTGAATCGTACAATGTAAATACAAGCAACTAAGTGTCTATTATATTTCAATAAAGCTGGAAAAAAAGAATACTGTTTAAATAGTCCTTCTACAATACTTAATCTGATGACAACACTAGAATTCAAAAAAGAACAGAGACAAGAATCTTTAAGCCATCATGCCAAAATGTAAATTAAGACTTACTTTGACTTGAAGAGCCAGTTACACTTGACCATGATAAGAATATAAAAGTTTTTCAACAGGGTGTCTGAAATAAAGAACAGTTATTGTTGCTGAAAGGTACTATATTCACTAAAATAAATGTAGTCACATCCAAAAAAAAAAAAAGAATGCTAGAGAAAAAACACTAATAGAAATAAAGAAAGCCTTTGATAGACTCATCAGTAGACTGACATAATGAATCAGTGAGCTTAAAGAAATATCAATATAAATTTCTAAAACTGAAATGCAAATGAAAAAATAATTTAAAAAATAATATCAAAGAACTGTGGGACTATTACAAATGGTATAACATATGTTAATGGGAATACAAGAAGGAGAAGAGAGGAAGGAACAGAAGAAATATTTGAAGTAATAGTGACAATTTTTCAAAATTAATGACAGACATTAAACAACTGGTACAGGAACACCGAACTATATAAATATCTAAATAATCTACACCTGTGCACACCATTTTCAAACAGCAGAAGATCAAAGACAAAGAGAAAAATCTTAAAATCAGGTAAATCCTTCAACTTTGTTCACCTTTTAAAAAATAGCTGTAGGTATTCTAAGTCCTTCACATTTCCATGTAATGGTTAGAGTCCACTTGTCAAGTTTTAAAAAATGTCTCCTGGAATGTTGATTTGGTTTATGTTGAATCTATAGATCATTTTGTGGAGAATTACCATTAAACAGCTTAAGGCTGAATGGTCTATCATTTTATTATTTATTTTCTGTTTGTCTTCTTTTGGTTGCTTCTTTTATTTCCCCTTCTTTCTTTTAGATTATATGAATATTTTTAGTATTCCATTTTAATTAATCATTTGTATTTTTGGTGACATTTCTTTGTATTTTTTTGTGTCTGCTCTAGATGATGCAGTCCAAGCATCTGAATGGGGAAGAGAGAGGTGGCAGTAATTATAGGTGGATCCCATGGGGCTGGAGGCCTCCGCTACTCTGAGATGTGGCCATTTTGCAAGAAAGGGTAAGAATCCTATGTTGCCCAGTCTCTTCTTGTCTTCGTCTGCCTTTTTCTCTGTCATCCTTCCAAGTTTTCTGAAAATATATTGAGATTTCTCCATGTATTCCTCCTCTCCCAGGCAAATAAGTTGGTGAAATACCTGTTGGTTAAAGACCAGACACAGATCCCCATCAAGCGCTCAGGTAGAGACAGTCATACGAACCCTCCTCTCTGACCTTTCTCTGTTCCTCTTTCCCTCATGCCTGGGGGTAACTATTTATATTTATGCTCTCCTAATTCTCTCTCGTCTTCTCCCTATCCTCCTCATACTCTGCCATGGCTGACATCTCCCATTAACACAGTTTAGAATTCAGACTGCACTGACCTCACAGGGCTGGCTAAAGGGCTGCAGCTCTGTGGCCCTTGCTCAGTCCAGTTGCTCCCACTTCTCCCTTCCTGCAGACATGCTGAAGGTTGTCATCCAAGGATATGATGAATATTTCCCAGAGATCATTGAATGAACAAGCTACACTCTGGAGAAGGTGAAGGGGCAGCCCTGGGAGAATGAATGCAATGGCAAAGCCTTGAATCAAACAAAGGCATACGTGTCTCTTCTTGCGGGACCACAGAGACTTTCTAATCCAGCTCCATCACTGTGCAAATAGGCAGATGGTAGCCTAGGGAGGGTTATAGACTAGTCCAGCATCACACAGCGAGTCAGTGATAAAAGTACAGGTAGGACTCAAGCCAGCTAACTTAGTCTTGGCTTCTGTCTGCTGCTGAACAAGTCTTATAATGTATTTCACATGCTCACCTCTCCCTTCCATTCCTCAATCTCTGTCTCCCTAGATTCCCATTAATCACAAGGATGATGTTAATAATAATAGCACATCTGTTGCCTGTTTGCTGTGTGCTGGCCACTTAGCTAAGTGCTTTATGTACATTATCTTACGGATTTCACAGACACACAGACACACATACAGACACACCCCTAGGTAAACAGGGAGCTGTGGGATGCTCAGGAAGCTCATTGATGCGTAAGCTGAATTTTGTGATCTTACAGGTTATTCTTTTACTGGGCAGATGTTTCGAGTCAATCTGAAGGAAATTGATAAACAGAGTAGCTTGTATATTCTCATCAGCACTCAGGAATCCTCTACAGGCATACTGGGAACGTAAGCTGGGAAAGGGCTAGGGTGGGAGGGGGGCCAGGAAAGATAGAGCCTAAAAAGCCCCTGTTCCATCTCCTGCATGTAGTTGGAGCCCTGCACACAATAGTTGTGCCTGGTTATGATTGACTAAAGGGTGTGGAAGCCTGGGACAGGGCATTCCTACTGTCAAGTTTTCTGTTTCTGCAGAAGCTTCCCAGAAAAGCAGACCTGTCATTGCTTCTCTTCCTACCGGCCTTGGTAGAGTGGTTCTCAAGGGCAGGCATCCTGGTGTGGGTAGATGATGATGCTTGAAGGGCTGGAGCTTCAGTGGAGCTGTGCCTAGAATTCTCTTGAGGTTGAGAGTTCTGGGAGAAAAAGAAGGGACTCATATTGACTGAGTACCTGGATCATACTTGGTTGACAGGATCTCTTCCATCCTCTCAGCAACCTGGGGAGGGGAGGATGTAATTTTCCCATTTTACTGAATAGGAGACTGAGGCTCAAGAGTCTAAGTGCCTTGCCCAGGGTCACATAGAGCTTGAAGCATAGACTGGGCAGAACTCTCCCATATCCGAGGAATCTGGGAGAGGCTAGCCTAGTGCACTGGCTGGTGTTTTTTGCAGATGGCTGGCTGCTGGACATAAATATTCTCTCTATCCTATTGTTCCCATAGGACCAAGGATACACCCAAACTAGGTCTTCTCATGGTGATTCTGAGTGTCATTTTAATGAATGGCAACAAGGCCAATGAGGGTGAGTGGCTGGGCGTGCAGCTGAATGGGTGACTATGGTTGGAATTCCACGTGTTCATTTTCTGTCCCTGTCTCCCCTTGCATCCCCTTGCAGCTGTCATCTGGGAGGTGCTGCACAAGTTGGGGCTCTGCCCTGGGTATGATTGAGCGCTCTCAGCACTTGCTGTCCATATTGTCCTTTGGCAAGAGATGATGGTCCCAGGAGTGCATCAGCTTGGTGGTCTGGTGGAGTGGGCGGGGGTGCCGGACTGGGTAGAGGGCCCAGGGCTCTGATCTGGGTAGATGGGGAAATGGTCCTGTATTCTCTGCTCCCTCTCTCCCCTATGTCCCCTGTTTGTTCTAAGATGAGATTTAAGAGACACCTTCAGGGCACCCCTGACAAAGAACCATTCATTTAGCCTCAACTGCCTGCTTCTAGTGACCATGTATGTGTTCACTACTTTCCTGGCTTCATTGAGATGGCCTTATATGCTGGAGAGGTCTCTTCTCTTTTGGGAAATGCCTCTGCCCTCATCTGGAAAGTTTTGACCTCTGTTCATGGGTTATTTTTTCCATTGTTAGGGTGAAGCATTCGCTCTTTGGGGAAGTGAGGAAACTCATCACAGATGAGTTTGTGAAGCAGAAGTAAGTGGTGTTTGTCAGGCCCTGAAGTGTTCTGGGTGCTAGTATGGAAGTGCTAGTATGGTTCAGAAAGTGCTTGGGCAGCCCTTTTTTTTACATTAGCTTTAGAGGTATGGGCATCTTGTGCCCTAAACCATTCCTGTCCATAATTCCCATGGGTGGACCATTCCAAGGCTGGGCCAGATCAAACACAAGGCCACCCTTGTTATGGGGTGTGCTCAGAGCAGGGTGCTGAATAATGGCTCCTTTGTTTACAACACACTAAACAGGAACTTGGGTTTAGGCCTCACAAATGGCAGGATACTTCGGCTTTCCTGTGACATCATGCTCTCTCTATACAGCACAAAGTGACTCCTTTGCACAGAGCCAGTGGTAAATGGCTCAATATTGGAGGCCAAGACCACGAACAGTTTTTGGGAGTGAGTCTGGGGAAGGAAGGTCTTGGAAATCCTTCTCCAGGAGCTAAGTTTAATATTTATTTGAAGGAGGTTGCCAGCTGGTGCCCGGTAGTTTGACAACAGATTTGCTTGGTTAGAAGCCAGTTTCATTTCCTTTCTCCAAGGTACCTGGAGTACAAGAGAGTCTCTAACAGCAGACCACCTGAATATGAGTTCTTCTGGGGCTTGCACTCCTACCATGAGACTAGCAAGATGAAAGTCCTCAAGTTTGCATGCAAGGTAAAAGGAAACCTGCCCTGACTTGGCTTATGAAGGGTATGGGTTGCCCCTGATTGGAGCAGGCTATGTGAAGAGATGGGCAGGTATAGTGCATATACCTGCGGTTCATATATAAACATATGGAACTTCATGTATGTACCAGAATGCTGCTCAACATAAAGTTTACATTGTTTCATTCATTCTTCATACTTTGTATTAGTCTGCTCAGACTGCCATAAAAAAAAAAAAAAAAGACTAGGTGGCTTAAATGACAGAAATTTATTTTCTCAGTCCTGGAGGCTGGAAGTCCCATATTAAGGTTCAGCAGAGTCAGTTTCTATTGAAGCCTCTCTTCCTGGCTTGTAGACGGATACTTTCTTATATGTCCTCATGTGGTGGAGAGAGAGCCTCTTCTTATAAGGATACTAATTCTCTTGGATCAGGGCCTCATCCTTATGACCTCATTTAATTTTCCTTCATAAAGACCCTATCTCTAAATACAGTCCCATTGGTGCCTGGTGCTTCAACATACGAATTTTGGGGGGACACAGACATTCAATTCATAATATTTCCCATATTACAGATGAAGACACTATGCTGAATATGGTTAAATCATGTATCCAAGGTCACACAGCACCTAAGTTATCAGAGCTGAAATTGGATCAAGACTGACCCATGATAGAGCCCCAATAACTAAGAACTTAAAAAAAAGTACTGCTGTTAGTTTTATACAGTGCCCATTGTAGGTACTTAATATATGATTATAAATGTTGTTTTCCTTATAATGATTATCATTCCCATTTCAGGTACAGAAGAAAGACCCCAAAGACTGGGCTGCTCAGTACCGGGAGGCAGTGGAGATGGAAGTCCAGGCTGCAGCTGTGGCTGCTGCTGAGGCTGAGGCCAGGGTGGAGGCAAGAGCCCAAATGGGAATTGGAGAGGAAGCTGTGGCTGGGCCCTGGAATTGGGATGACATGGATATTGACTGCCTAACAAGGGAAGAGTTAGGTGATGATGCTCAGGTCTGGAGCAGAATTTCATTTGAAATTGAGGCCAGAGCTCAAGAAAAGGCAGATGCCAGCACCAACATCGACTTCAGCAGAGGAGCTAGTGTGGGAGCTAGCTTCCATGATTGTGCTAGTATTAGCTTCAGTGATGTACCCAGCCCCAGTGGTGGCTTTAGTGGCAGAGCTGGCATTAGCTTTGGTGGCACACTCAGCACCAATGCCAGCTTCAGCAGCACAGCCAGTATTAGCTTTAGTGGCACACCCAGTACTTGCTCCAGTTTCAGTGGTGGAGCCAGCCTTAGCTTTGGTGGCACATCCAGCACCAGCTCTAGTTTCAGCAGTGAAGCCAGCATTAGCTTTGGCGGTGCCCTTTGTACCAGTGCCAGCTTCGGTGGTGGGGTCAGCTCTTGTTTCAGTGGTCCACTCATCACCAGTACCAGTTTCAGCAGTGGAGCCAGCTCTGGCTTTGGAGGCACACTCAGTACCACTGCTGACTTTAGTGGTATGCTCATTGCCAGCACCAGCTTTGGCAGTGCACACGGCACCAGTGCAGTCTTTAGTGGTGCACTTAGCACCAGCACTGGCTTTGGTGGCACACTTAGCACTAGTGTCTGCTTTGGTGGCTCTCCCAGCTCTAGTGCCAGCTTTGGTGGCACACTCAATACTAATATCTGCTTCAGTGGCTCTCCTAGCACCAGCACTGGTTTTGATAGCATACTCAGCACCAGTGTCTCCTTTGGTGGTAATTCCAGCACCACTGCTGATTTTAGTGGTACACTAAGCACCAGCGTCTACTTCGGTGGCTCTCTTGGCACTAATGCCAGCTTTGGTGCACTCAGCACCAGTGTTGGCTTTAGTGGGGCACTCAACACCAGTGCTGGTTTTATCAGTGCTGTCAGCACTAGTGCCGGTTTCATTGGTGTACCCCCCATCAACTCTGGTTTTGGCAGTGTGTTCAGCACCAGCGCTGACTTCAGTGGGGCACTTAGCACCGCTATGGACTTTGGCAGTGCTCCCAGCACCAGCATTGGGTTTGGTGGAGCTCCCAGCACCAGCCTCTGCTTTGGCAATGTGTCTAATACCAATCTATGTTTTGGTGGCCCTCCGAGCACCAGCAACTGCTTTAGTGGAACTACCAGTGCCAGTTTTGGCAATGGACCCAACATCAGTGTGGGTTTTAGCTTTGGCAATGGTTTAAGTACCAGCACTGGATTTAGTGGTGGACTGAGCACCAGTGCTGGCTTCGGTGGTGGACTAGGCACCAGTGCTGACTTCGGTGGTGGACTGATCTCCAGCAATGGCTTTGGTGGTGGGCTGGGCACCAATGATGGTATTAGCAGCACACTTGGCACTAGTGCTGGCTTTAGTGGTAGACTCAGCATCAGTGATGGCTTTGGCGGTGGGCCTAATACCAACTTTGACGGAGGACTGAGTGCCATCATAGGCTTTGGCAGTGGTTTCAACACCAGCATTGGCTTTACTGGTGAACCCAGCACCAGCACTGACTTCAATTGGGGACCCAGTTCTATCATTGGCTTCAGCGGTGGACTGTGCACCAGTGCTGGCTTCAGCGGTGGACTGAGCAGTGGTACTGGCTTTGGCGGTGGACCGAGCAGTGGTGCTGGCTTTGGCGGTGGACCGAGCAATGGTGCTGGCGTTGGTGGTGGAGCCACTAGCCTTGGTGCCTGTAGCTTCTATGGCTAGTGAGGTTTCAGGTAATTATAGCATTTCTACAGCCAAGGCCCATGGGTATGGATAAAGAGCTGGGAGATGTTATAAGAAACCCTGAGGTGGGAGGGCAGGGTGGGGAGATAAGGACAATGAAGTATGAAACAACAGTATAGTTAGTGCTAAAATATGTTCCTGTTTGGTAGTTTGTTTTCAGGTTTATTTCCCATGTTTACAGATACCACTAATGAGTTGCAGCAGTCCATCCCATGGAGTCAAGGTACATCCTTGGAATCTTTGTCCACACAGCAGTCTCAGCAGATACTACCAATCAGCTGAAAGTGGCACACTATGAAAAATCTTGTTGCTGATTCTACTTTATTGTTTGCTTTTTGTGCACTGCCATATTTTGGTATCAGAGTTACATTAAATTTGCAAAATTAATTGGAGTTTTTTCTTTATTTTATTGCATGTAGGCTGTTGTGAGACATTTTGGGTTCACAGAAGAGCTAGAGATCAGCGTAGCCATTTGGGGAAGGTGGGCTCCAGCTTTAGGCTAAAAGGCAAGTATGACTTCAGTAGGAGAGAGACCTGGGGAAAGCATGGTAGGCAAGGGGATAATAGCTTGAACAAAGATATAGAGGGGGAAAACCTGGAACAGAAGGCAGAGGGAGAGGTTTCTGGACAGTCTTATGGATTCTTTTTGAGGTATTTGTGAAAGAATAAAGGGATAGAGAGGGAGGTAGGTAGAGGTGGACAAGGGAAAAAGGGAGGGTTTTATTGGGACAAGAGAGAGACCTGAATACGTTGTATAGACTGTGGAGGCAAAAGTCAACAGAAAGAACAGGAGATAGATAAGGAATATTTAAAAATTGACTGAAGTAGCCCATCCCTGAGAAGGTGGAGTAGGATAGAGTGCCAGAAAATAGAGGGTGACCCTGACTTTGAACAGGATTTAAGGGTGGCTGTGGAAGCAGATAAATGTAGATTTGCTTCAACAGCTACCCTGTAGTAGATTCCAACAACAACAAAAAAAGGCAATGTGGATTATACAAGGTTTGGGTCTTGCTGGTGATGGTGATAGAAAGACAAAGGAACAAAGACAGTGAGTGTATAAGTCTGTCTTTTCATCACTGGGTTGCTGGTACCTGCCCAGAAATGCCTACTGTGTGGGAGGTAGGGTTCTAGGGATCCTGTGGATGACACAGAAAGTTGTAAGGACTAGGGGTAGGTGGTCAGATAGTAGGATGCCTGTCTTTAAGAAATCAGACTGGGGAGATGTCTAGATGATGCCAACATCCATGGAGTGAGTAGTCAGTGAAGTTGACAGGGTCAGGGGACTGGGAGATCAGGGTATTGTTTGCACAATTTATTTGGACAGTGATATCATTCAGGATGGCAGCAAGAATTGGAGATAAGAGCACTTTGGTCCAAGTATAGCTTCTCTGAGTATAGGGATGATGGTGTCATATTCCCAGGTACATTGCCCACCAAAGAACAAGGCCCATAGGCAGTCACACAGACTTACCCCAGAACCCTTTGCTCCAGGAAGCTCTCACCCATTCCACACCCCCACAGCACCAGAGCTACTTCACAGGGTCAGAATCTTGATCCTGTAGCAGAAGGTTCACGATGACTTACTCTCTCCTTTTGTAGGCAGTAAGAGAAGTTTTTATTGATCAGGGAATAAAAATCAAGACTTGTTTTGGAGCTGCTGAAGGCTTCTTCACTGGAAGCAGGGCTCTCAGTGAGGCGAAGTACAAAGTATTCTCAGAGTAAGAAAAAAGCAAGGATAGCAGTTCTTAAATGTGGAAGACAGTGAGGAAAGAGGAAGTTTGACCTCTTGGAAAGGGCTCAGTAGTGGGCAGGGACGGTGTCCAGGGCTTCCTCAGGTTCTCGGGTGATATCCACATTCTGAGTGGAGAGAACCCGGGATTAATAGGAAGGAGACAACAGTGTGGAGTCCCAGACCCTCCCTTGTTTGTTGTCCTCACTGTCAGGCTCCCCTCCCTCAGATAGGCCTGGATCCTGATCTTTTTCTCAGGCAGGCCTGGGGGAATCTCAGCCTGAGGCCTTATTGGCCCTGCATCTCTATGGTACCTCCAAGTCTGGGCTGTGGTTCCAGCATTTCTGGGTGCTGGTTATTCTACTTGATGGTGTGAAATACCCAAGGTCTGTGGGACTGGGGTGGCCTTTCTGTGGGGAAGGGTACTTTCGTCATGTGCCAGCTTAGGTGTCGGAGTCCCTCACCTACCTCAGGCTTCTCCCGGTGTGTGTTTACAGCCTCCACATTCAGGTAGATGGACTCCACTTTGCAGCCTCAAAAAGAACAACCCGTCCATCCATAAACCCCCAAGAGCAGCACAGGTCTTCCCTAAAGTGCCATTCCTTTCCCAACCCATCACCAATCACACCCCCAGTTCCTTACTGTGTGCAGTTGTGACTTCCCCGTAGGGAGGGGAATTTAGACCAGCTCTGAGCTGTGTCAGGTGCTGAAGTGGTGGAAGAGTCCTGGGGCCACTGTCTTGGGGCCACCAGTCCCAGATAAAGTTTATTTAAAGGAGAATAGTTACCCATATGCAAGGTCACAAGGGAGTTCTGGGGGTGATATCATTGGGGCCTGGGATGGCAGAGGAGGCCTGATGCCTGTGGAAGCCCCCTGAACTCCATGCCTGTGGATTGCACTCTACTCTGGGCTTCAGAACAGTCTCCCCTGTTCACACCCCAGAAGAGATTTGAGCTCTCTCTTACCTGCTCATAAACATTTTGCACCTAACTAATATCCCAAGAGAATCTAAATTGTCCAGGCTGGTCTTTGTGCCTTTTCTTCAATCTGGCCCCAACCTACACTTATTCTTCTGGTCCTCTTTGAGGACCCACCACCACCTGTATAACTTGGTGCTCTATGATCAGTGTTCTGGTAAAGATAGAGAAAGCTGGGGGCAGGCCCTATTTTAGAGATCATCCCAGTCCTCCATTCTCATCTTGCTACCACCAGTCCTGCCTCCACCAGGACATCTAACTACCCACCCAGTGAACCTCCCCCAGGACTCTGGTGGACAAATGGTAAGCACTGCAGGCATGCTCATGGCCTCTGTGTGCCTTTCCCCAGATGAAGATGGGGCGCTCACCATAAGCCACAGGTGTGAGTTTGAGCACTGTGTGCAAAGGACACTTGAGATATGGCAGCTCATCTGGAAAGGAGGAGAAAGCAGTGTCAGAGACAGGGTGCTAGGGGAGGGCACCAAGTCCCTGGGCCTGCAGATTACAATACTTTTCCCTGACCACTCCACCTTCCCCAGTGTCAACCTCCCAGGGGCCCACTCCCTCCCACCCTGCAGGGGGAAGTGCTGACAGCAGCCTGGTCAGGGAGCAAGAGAGCAGAGAGCAGTCAGGAGGGCCATGGGGAATGCAGCCAGACTGTGGGTCCCCTAGGAGGGTTAGGCTGGTCGCCTTGGAGGTGGCCTACCTCCTCAGTCACAGGGCAACCATGACACCAAGGCAGGCCTCCCTCCTGCCCCAGCCTGGGGCCTTCCACAGGCTCCCCCCAGATGCATCTCAGCAAGGGTTTTCTGACACCCTACTCATCGCCAGGGCCCTTGGATGAGGTGCGCGTGCACCTAGGTAGCTCCCACAGCTTTCTCCCCACCCAGGCCTGCACCCTCTGACTCCTCTCACTCTTGTTGATGGACAAGCATTTCTCAATTCACTTGCTTCCAGTTATTGACTATTGTGCATAAAGTTTTCTGAACATTCACTTACCGTTTCTTGTTTGGGCCTAGGTTTTACTTACTAGACAGCCCTGAGTGGAGATGATCAGGCCCATTCCATGGATGAGAAAAGTGAGGCTCTGAGAGGGAAGACACTTGCCCTAAGGCATACAGCCAGGAAGTAGCAGCACTGGGCTTCAAATCCAGAACCCTCTGATTCAACTGTGTGCTCTGCCCACTGCAGTTTACTCCCAATGCCTTCGAGGGGCTCACAGTGTTGTTGGGGGAAATAGCACCACCTCTCAGCACTCTCTGATGACACCCACCCTCCCACCCACCCAGACTGCCCCTACCTTTCCCTTCATTGAGCCAGAACCCCACCCCTCATGGCTTTCTACCACCGAAGTTCATCCTGCCAGTACCTTCCCAGCCCTCTGAGATGTCTGGTTTGACGATTGCTTGGGCATCCATCCTGCTCCTCCTCGTCATCTTCATCACCATCAGCACCAGGCCCTGGGCCCAGTACTTTGGTGCACTATCTCCTTCCGATCTCGCTGATACTCTGCAGGGGTTACTGTTCCTCATGGCACACATGGCAGAACAGACTCGGAGAAGGGAAGTGACTTGCCTGGGGTCTCTGAGCCAGCTCTGCCTCTATCTCCACAAGTGACCTTGGCCCCACCTTTTCTCTCTCTGACTCCTTAGAGTTTCTATCTCTCAAGGCACAGGATTGGACTAGATGTACTCTGAGGGTGCCCAAGCTCTGAGGTATGCTTTCTTAGTTACATCATCTCTCTGGGCCTTAGTTTACTCACCTGAGTCATAGGGGTGAGAGCATGTGCTCAGCCCTGTCAATAGCTGGTGTAGACTGTACATGAAAGCAGGTAGGAAGTGTGTAAAGCAATGTGCAAACAGGACATGCATGTATTGCCCACATACTCCATACATATCTGGGGGGGGCATCCGGAATGCATCTGGGATTGATGTCTCTCCCTGCCCCCCTGAGCTTCGTGACCTTGGGCCAGTCACTTCACCTCTCAGAGCCTCCATTTCCTCATCTGCACAGTCAGGTTACATTGCCCACCTCACAGTCTCAAAAGACAACACTGAGCAGTAGATATGTGAATGGTGTCAGAAATCTAGCACCACAATGACCCCCATCCCAATCCCATCACCTTTTTCTAGTGAAGAGATTGAGAACTCAGCAGAGAAAATAACTTTTCCAATGCCAGGTTCTCAAGTTCCTTGGGTTCTAATTCTGGATGACTCCATATTACAAGTGCCCTTGATTTTGAATGTAACAACATAGAAATGATACATATCTGCAGGACATTGCACACTTCAAATATGACTTTGCACTGTCTTAACACACCCTCACAGTATCCTGGAGATGCCAGCACTTCAGCATGCACATCAGAAATGGACTCTAAAACCTGAAGGTGACACAACAGTCCCTTGAGAGGTCACTTGCCCTAATTTACGATTCAGTATATGCAGTCAGTGTGTAAACACTCTGTAAATTACAACGTCTGGATATTTAAAAATATTTTAAAATTTTAAAATGATGTTTTCATTTGAGGAAATCATCTCCACAGCAAAGAAAGAAACCTATATTCAGGATCACGGGGCCATGAAAGGTCCATTACCACCTGATGACAGAATGCTTCAGAGGAATACTGGCTTAGCTTTTTCAGGTTGAGGCATACTGTTAAAGTAGAAAAATGTTTGCTCAGAATGATATTAATATTAATAACAGCAGCTAACACTTATATAGCCCAATACTATGTGTCATATGTTGATTTACTTTACAGATGAGGAAACAGGCCAGAGAGATTAAAGTAATTTGCCAAAGCTAGTATATGAGAGAGCAAGAACTTGAATTCAGGCATCTTGGTTCTAGATATTGTCCTCTTAACTACAAAGATATAAACCACAAATCGTTGGTGTCAGGTTTTCAAATAACTTTGAGCTCCCCAGGCCAGGAACAGAGAGGAGAGTGGTACCTGAGCTCTTATCCAGGAAGTAGGCCAGGAGACATCGCATGACAGCCTGGTGGCAGATTACCAGTACATTTTCCTGCCGTTCTAGCTCCATTATAACTGGCTCCAGACGTTGAACCAAGTCCTCATAGGACTGAAAATAAGAGAAATACTAGGATAAGAAAGGGAGATAAGGTAAACTTACCCAGAGCAGAGGAACTCTAGTCTAGGAATCAGGAAAACTTGGTTGTTGTGCCAGTTCAGTTGTTGACTCAGCAATGTGACCTTAGGCAACTCATTTCCTTCTTAGAGTTTTAATTTCTCATCTATTAAATTGGAGGAGGCAATCAATATATTTGACTAGATATCAATAATAAAACTTCCCACTACAAAAATTCCTAGAAGAGCTAGATAAAATAAGTGCCTTTATTCAAGAAACTAAAGAAAACATAAATATTGAGATCCAAAATGAAGAAAAACTTGGAAAAAATAGTGATAAGCAGATGTAGAAGCCACGGCTGCCCTGGTGGCATCTGTCAGTCACATTATCCAAGAGGCTTGAATTTTTAAAACCTTATAGATACAGGAGACAAGGTCTTCGGTGTGCACAAGGTAGGGAGTTGGGACTGAAATTCTCAAATAAACCTGAGACCCTCAAAGGGCTACATCCTCAGTAAAAATGTGAACTAGAAAAATATATATATATATAGGCAAAGGGAAACAATAAGAATATGTAACTGTTCTGGCTTGACTCTTAGAAAAAATTTAAAAATGCCTCCTATAAGAATTTATAACCACAAGTCTACCTTCAGGTGGGTTTGTGGTTCAGAATTACACTATCCATGTGTTATAGAAAATGTTAAGCCGAGAGTTTAATAAAAAGTGATTTCAAATTGTTAGCTCCCAGAAGTGTCTGGAAGAAGCCAATGGAACATTTCTTTGGATTCTCCGAACTCCTACTGCACAGGATTCTCACAGATAAATCTTTGTCAAACTAAAGCTCACATAACACACAAGGAAAATAAGCTATCATGAGTGAAAATAAGCAGAAAAAACAAGAGGAGAAACTTTAAAACTTAAGATATACGATCCAAAATATAAAACAAATATGTTAGAAATTTTTAAAGAAAAAGATGGCATAAAAAATGTAAAGAAGAAACAAGATACTACCAAATATATGAGGTAGATTTGGAAAACAACAACAACAACAACAACCAACCAAACGAACTAGAGTTTATGGAAACAAACATATTTATTAAAATTGAAAATTCGATAAATAGAGTAAACAGCAGTTTAGATACAACTTAAGAAATAGGGATTTGGAAGACAGAGTTGAAGAAATTACTCAAAATGCAGCAAAGAGATTGAAAATAAGAAGAAAAAGTTAAGAGACATAAAGGATAGTGACAAGACTAACAGAAATCTATATTTCCAGAAGGAGATAATAGAATATGAGAGAGGAATAATTTAAGATATAATGTCTAAGAGTTTTTAAGATTGATGAAGAATCCTAATCATTAGATTCAGAAGTCCAACTAATCCCAAGCAAGATAAATGCAAAGAAATTAATATTTAATCATATCAGAGTGAAACTTAAAAGCAATAAAGATACAAGGACCTTAAAAACAGCCAGAGAGAAAAGACACATCGATTAGACTGATGGAAGAGTTTTTAGCCTCATTAGAAGTCAGAAGAGAGTGGGGTCAATATATTCAAAGTGCTGAGGGAAAAAACATCAACCTCGAGTTTTATACCCAAAGTATCATCTAGGACTGAACCTCCAAATACATTTATTTATTATTTTATATTAGTTTCAGATATACAGTACAATCATTAAACTTATGAAGTAATCCCCCTGATTACTCTAGCACCCATCTGGCACTACTCCAAAGACATTTGAAAATAACAACAAGAACAAAAGGTGAGTTTACTACTAATAGGTCTTCCCTAAAGAAACTTCTAAAGGAAGATGGAAATTGAACCCAGAAAGAAAACTTGAGATGCAAGGAGAAAAGGTGATTAAAGGAATTGGTAAAGATCTGGTTAAATCTAAAAAAACACTGACTGTATAGAATAATAAGTTTAATAATAGCAATAAGAATTTCTTTGGGGAGTAAGACACAAGATTTGCAAAATACAAAATAATAATAAAGATGTAAATTAGGAGAGGGAGTGGCCAGAATTTTAAAGTTCTTATTTTGATTTATGGGGAAGATGGAAACATTGATTTTAGATTTTGTTAACCATGCATATTAAAATGTTAAAAGTAACCTCTAGAAGGATAGAAACAGATCATATAACTCAAACACAGATGTAAAAACGCCACCAATTCTGAAGGGAGGAAAAAGAGAAAAACATAAAGTAAGCATAGAGAACTCAAAACAAGAGAATAGAAATAAGCTGAAATAAATCAGTAATTACAATAAAAGTTAATGTACCAAAGCTATCATTCAAAAGACATATATTTTCAGTTTGTAAATGACAAAAGCCAACTATACACTGTTTACAAAAGACACAAAATAAAAATACAAAGATAAATTGAAAGTAAATGAGTAGATAAAGATGAAGTAGGCAAACACTGACCAGAAATAAATCTTATATAGCTATATTAATATGAAATAAAATATACTTTTAGGCAAAAAGCATTATTAGAGGAAGAGAGGTTTGCTTACTATGTAATAATAAAATATACAACTCATTATGAAGATATAATGGCTTTAAATTTATATGCCTCTAGTAACATAGCCTGAAAATGTTTAAAGGAAAATGAGGGCAAACTCAGACTGACTTTGTAATGTCATTTCTGAGGATGAAGATAGAAATAAAAATGCTTTGTAACACAGGATATCTATGATTTTATCTTCCCTGATATCCAGGCTTTCTGATAATTGTTACCAGTAATTTGTATCAGCAACGGAGTATGACTAATATATACTCTAAAATGTAGAACTGGCTAAATTGAAAGCAATGAGGATTCACCTCATATGGGGATAAGTAACTGATGATCTGGTTCGTGTGGTGGCAAAGAAGTTGGTTAAACTATTAGCCATTGTCTCCAACCCACTGCCCAGAGAGGATGGAACTTTAGGCAACTTGACAATAAAACATCAGGGAATTAGAGTATGTTGAATTATTTCAAGTGCCTTTAGTGAAAGGACATCAGACACAAAGTCTAGGATTAAGTGATTCCTGAAAGCAGGGAGAAAATAAGCAGGCAAGTATGTAGATTTTTAAAAAGAGAAATCTGTTGCCTATAGCCAAAAATCTGAGACAGCCAAAGTCCAGATAATTATGTGCCTCGTGGGATGGCAGTTGCTGCAAAATATGCTTTATCCTGCTTCTAAAGTTACTTAGGAAACTATGGCATCCTGACAGTTTGAGTGGAGATACTGGGGAGGAGTTCTAGGAATCAGTCCACCCTTCAAACCTTACCTCTCCCTTGGGATAGCGGTAGCGATATTTATCTTGATCCCGTAGTGCAAATTCTTCAGGGTAGTGTTCCTGGATTTCTTCATAGGTCATTTCCTCACAGACACCCTGAGAACAAATGTTTGGTGACAAAACTATTCATAAGGAGAAATCCATACAGCCTTTACCATAGTTGTGAGGCCGAGGATTGTAGAACAGTATGCACCTGGGTTTCTGTGAACACAGCTCTAGGTTTGTGCCTGTTGCCTGAGTGTGTATGTGTGTGTGTACACAAGTTATGTGGCTGTGCAGATGTTAGGGTGAGTGCATGGGTATAGATGTGCTCAGGATGGTGGGTATCTGTGGTGTTTCTATGATTGCCTCAATAGGTTTGTAGGTGTACATTGTATATATACATATGTATTTCTATAAATGTATGGGTTTAAAGATTTGTGGTTGTTTGCATGTGTGTGTGCAGAATGCTTATCATGTATACCTACGGTATGTTTAGGGACCTATGCTTTGTGTTCGTGTATTTGTCTCATCATATGTAGTGTGCTTGTGTGACTGTGTGTGTACAGGGTATCTGAGCATCTGAGAATGTACCTGTGTGGGTGTTTATGTGATCTGTCTTTCCATGTGTATCTCAGTGTGTCTGTGGCTTGTGTATCTGTGAGTATATATGTCCCTGACCATATCTCTGGTGTATAAGTGTGAACATCTATGTGCCTGTGTCTGAGGTCTTCATGAATTTGTGGTAATATGCTTGAAGGTATGTGTCTGTGTATGTGTATGTGTCCATGGTATGCCTCTGTGTCCATGTGATATAGATATATGTGAAAACTATATGTGTGTCTATGGTGATTGTGATTGTGTCCATATGTATCTCTAGGTGTATCTGTACATGTGTGCATGTGTGTGTGTGTGTGTGTGTGTGTGTATGGTGCGGGTGTGACTGGTAGATGTGTCTGAAAGGGAGCCTGTGTCTGACTAGTGGGTCCACGTATCTGTGAAGTACATGTCTGTGACTGTAAGTTTACTTGTGGTGTCTGTGACTGTGTATGCAAGTGCATGTGTTTGTGTACATCCACAGCAGGGCTCTCACATTTTATAATATTTCTCATCCCTCCTGCCACTATCTCTGCTCCAGGACCTCTGGCAGGTAAATCAACAGGTATCCACAGACATTTCAGAAGGCAATAATTATTAAATTCCTAATGGTTTCAGAGTGGGCCTCACCCAAAGAAAGAATCAAAGGCTCAGAGACTGTTCCTCAAGAGCATATAAGAGCGCCAAGTCCACTGAGAAATTCCCAGAAGTGAGGTGGCTGCTGGTAGGGAAGGGAAGCAATGTTGCATTTATAGGGTTTCCTTCTGGTTGTGTGGATTCCAGTTAAACCCTCCTGTAGGGGAAACGGTGGGCTCTGGTTGTCTTTTGAGCCATCTACTAGGCTTGCCTTAGGGGTGAGGTTCATCTCTGCCTCAGCTCACAAACAGCTCTGCATTGTGAAACTTCTCTAGCTGATACTGTCCATGGGAGTGAGTGAACTCTACTGGATACACAAGGTCCTTCCAAATTGGCTTCGACTTTCTATTCTGAGGCAAGTTGGGAACCTGTTGCCTGTTGTGGAAATGGTCTCTGACTCATTGATTTAAGGCAAATTGCCTAACTTCTCTGAATTTTATTTTCTTCTTCTGCAAAATTAGGAGAATTACAATTACTGCACACAAGTGTTTTGAATATTAGAGATAATATATGTAAAAGAGACTAGTACAAGATGTACAAGGTACATTTTAAAGACTCAACCAATAGAATTAATTATTAATATATTATTGATCATGGAAAACAAACTAGAAACTTAAGCATCATTCTAATTCTTGTTTCTTCCTCACCCATTCCCTCATAACTCATTGCTAAGATTCTACCTTCTAAATCTCTATCAATTCTATTCCTTTCTCCTCCCTCTTAGTCCCCACTGCTACAATCTTAGCAGTTCCACACACACACAATACCATCTTTGCTTATGCTGCTCTCTCTGCCTGACATACCATTCCTGATCCTCTCTACTGGGCTCATTATTAACCCTCCAGGTTAACACTGGCAACACTTCCTCCAGGCAGATCCTGGCTGGATCAGATGCCCTGCTCTGACATCTGCATGCCCACAGTCCAGCTATCAGAACTTGTATCACACATGCTGTTTTTTATTCCTGTTTATTCCTCATGTACCCTGTTTAGCCTGAAAACTCAGTGAAGACAGGAACCAATCTCCACCTCCAACATAACCCCAGTAATGAAACAAAATAGATATCCAATAAATGTTTACTTCATGTGTATGCCACAAACGAACCATAACTGAGCTCTTATAAGCAGTTTACATATTTGCTTGCCTTTATTTTGTAGCAAATATATGTGATATGTAGAACAATGCTGTATACCTCTTTTCTGTATGCGTATCTCTGTATATCTATAGTTAAGTACAGATATATGTATGTATATATGCACATACTTGTCTGTATTTATAGAAGTACATCTAGTAGAAAAGTGAGTTAACCTTACCTAAATGCAAGTTATCTATATCTGTAGTGAAGCTTTTACTTTGAGGTCCAACAATTATAACCTGTATGTTGCTACCAGATATCAGTGTATCTATAGCGCAGGTGAGAAAATGGAGAGGAAACAATGCCTTCGCAAAGAGCTTATGGAAAAACCTGACCCTGAAGAGATACTGCCATGTCACAAGGGTCAGATGAAAAATTCCCCAGGTCCTTCTTCTTTGTTCCATCTCCCATGCCACTACTCTGGTCCCTCACATCCTCATTTTTGCCTGGACTAATGTGGCCATCTTCATACTGGTCTACATGCTCATTTTGGCCCTCTTCCTCCGTAGTCTCCACACATGGCCAGAGTGGCCTTTTTTTTTTTTTTTCAAATGTGAATCATATTCAAGCCACTCCTCCTTGCTGGTGGGGAAGGGAAGCAATGTTGCATTTATAATGTTGTGGTTGACTTAGACCACATCAACGGTTTCCCATTTTTACAGTAGCATCCAAATCCCTCAACATGATATAAAGCCATATGAGCTGCCTTCCTTTCCAACCCTATCTCCTTTATCTCCAGACCTCATTATCACTGTCTCAGCCTCTGCTTTTCTTTCCTCAGTTCTCTGAACATACCATGTTCTCTTCTCACCTCCAGGCCTTCACATGAACTGTTCCCTATCCCTGAAATTAAGTTTATTCTCTCACTCCCAGTCCATTTTGCCTGCTTTTTGTCTAACCTCTAGCTTCATCTAGGAAGCTTTCCTTGTAAATCTCCCACCAAGTCTTGTCAGTGCATCCTTACCTTCTGAGTTTTCATAATCCCTTGTACTTCCCATCTCACAATCTTTGTCACATGAGATGTGATGTCTTACTTACTGTCTACCTTTGGGCTCCACGAGGGCAGAGAACTTGTCTGTTCTGGCCTTCACTGGATTCCCAACACACAGAATAGTTTCTGGTACATGGCAGGTTGTTGAGAAATGTTTGTTGAATTAATTAGGTTACCCATAGGATCCAGAGCAGCGGCAATCCAGGAGATAAGCCCAAAGTTAAGCCCCACCACCCACCAGGAAATTCATCCCTCTACATCTCACCGCATCAATCTCATTCAGGGCCTTCCACTGCTCATAGGGGACGCCCAGGGCCTCAGCCGTCTGGATAGTCCTTTTCATGTGGCTGGTCCACACCTTCAGAGAGCTGATGCTTTGGGACTGAATGAAGTTGGCCAGGGCATAAGCATACTGGAAACCGGGGCAGGGTGCATAGGAGAAGAGGAGGGAAGAAAGAGAGAAATGAAAGAAGACAATGGTACCCATAAGAACAAGCTCAGATCTGTCAAAAATGGTGGAATGCTGATGAACATACAAGAGTACAGAGTTTAAATATTTCCAATTTATAAAAAGTCATACTCTTGCCCATGTGACTAAGGACCAATAGAATAGAAAAGAATTTGTGTATTTATGTGTATATGTGTGTGTTCGTTCATTGATGGCTGCTCACTGAAGCCCCTACTTGGTTATTCATTCATCAAACAGCCCACCTCTAACATTTGTGGAGACTGAGATAAGAGTACATATGGAGGCACTCCATCCCCAGTCCAGCTCCCTTCTCTTCCTGCCTTCATCCTGAACTCACAGACGCCTTGAGTATGTGTTTGTGGATACTCCAATTACATGACTAAGTTCTGTCCACACCACAGCTTCACCGATCCCCATAGACCACAAACAATGATCCTTTGGCTACCTCTTCACCTAGGAGTGAATACTCCTGTGTGCTGCGGCCAGCATTCAGGTGGACAGACACTGGGATTGGGCCATGTAGGCACTGGAAACAGACTCTGGACCATAAGGGCAGGGGTTTCTAGGGTTCCGGATACTCAGAATATGGTGGGGTAGGATTTTTGGGACATTCCTCTTTGACTCTTTGACTTGTCATTGCTTGAGCAGGGGTCCTGGTATCCAGGTTCTAAGGGCATTTAAACATGTACTGGGTGTGTGTGGCCCTGTGCTGGGTAATGTGGTGTCCTGCTCTCAAGACAAGGCCAGTCAAGTAAGGGAAACAATGACAGCACTGAGAGGGACCACGAAGGGCTGTGGGATCCCAGAAGAGCAAGTGATTCACTCTTCTGCATTTAGGCATGTTATTAGTCCCAGATGGCGTGTGGGGAACATCCACAAAAATCCATCCATACAGGCATATTTATATGCACAAATACGGGCATTGAGTACACACATTCTAATTATGGATTATGAGTTAGCAGTCAGTATGCTCTGGTGGAAGGAGTTCTTGACTGGGAGGTAGGTGAAAGAGTTCTTGACTGGAAGGTAGGTGCTTCAGCTCCCTTACATAGTCCC
The DNA here is from genome assembly GCF_000151845.1 of Pteropus vampyrus. NCBI lineage: Eukaryota > Metazoa > Chordata > Mammalia > Chiroptera > Pteropodidae > Pteropus > Pteropus vampyrus. The sequence continues at coordinate 199,281 of NW_011889299.1, read as the reverse complement.
TATGTGCCCTGGGATGCATCCCTGCCCCTCTCTGGCCTTGTATCGCCTGTCTGTAAGATGCAAACAGCATTAGCTCACTCAGCCTGGTCTTTGTGAGTGACAGGTTAGATAGTGGATGGGGAGCACCCAGAGTACTCCCTGGCACATAGTAGGAGAGCTACTGTAATTGATGTGGGTGACAGTCAATGAGAAAGTGCTTAGTAAACCCTGCACAGTGTGCTGTGCCCATGAGTGTGAAGGTTGGTGCCAGGCAGGTGTGTACATGCACATGTTTGTGTGGAGGGAGGCACACCATGTGGAGGTTGCCCATGTTCAAACTGGGAACTAAGCTGTACAGGCAGGGCTGTGGCTGGCCCCAACCAATAGCCTCTGGCTGCAGGTGGTACTATGGGGTGTAGGGGTGATGCCTCTGGTGGCCTCTGACCTCTGCTCTGAGGAGCAAGAGAGTTGGGAGTCAGGTCAGAGTCCTCTGGTGGAAATCTTGAAATTAGGCTGCCTTTCTGAAGGCAACAGATAGGGAGCCACAAGGACGAGGACAGGATATCTGGTGAGGTGCCTTGTTTGGGACATTGCCACATCTGTAGGTGGGGACTGGATGCCGAGGGGCAGGTAGGAAGGCCAGATTTTGAGTCTTGGCTCTGTGCGACCTAAGGCCACTCTCTGCTCCTGTCTTGGCCTCAGCTTCCTCATCCATAAATTGGTGACAGTAATGCCCACCCCACAAAGCTGCTGCGAAGATTAAATGAGGCCATACATGTGGAAGCAGATGGTGCCATGCATGTACACTAGTGTCCAACGAATGAGGATACTTCCTCCATCCTGCATTCTACTTCCCACTTGTCCCACCCCCAAGTGATCGCCCCAGCAAGAACCTGTACTAACAAGCCCAGGCACAAGGCCAAACATTGGAGAAAATGTGTCCTTTCATTGAGCCAGCACCCATAATATGCAGGTCACTGTGCTTAGCTGGAGAGAAAGGACTCATGCGTTAGAGTCAGAAATGGGCCAGTACTGGGAGAGATGAAGCTCAGGGCATGAGCATGTGACCTGCCTGAGGGAAGGAGGGGATAAGGGAGGGCTTCTTAGACCAGAGTATGGCATAGGAGCTGGACCCTGGATGAGAGTGGGGGAGGGAAGGTAGGAAAGAAGCAGTAACTGTGTGAGACAAGTGCTGACAGTGTGATGACCTGCAGTATGGTGTGTGTGGGGTGTAGCATCAGCGTCAGGTAAGGGAGGAGAAGATAGATTCAAGGGTGGGACACTTTAAGGCAGCTGTCTGTGCAAGTGGTGGTCACCAGCTGACAGAGGAGGGCAGCCTAGGTGGGGGAACTGCACAAGCAAAGACACAGAGTTGTGAGTAAGACGAGGGGACCAGCCAGGCAGTGGTGAAGGGTGCTCATTGTAATGGGGCTGGAGGAGCAGCCAGATCTGGGCAGGCTTGGAGTACCAGGATAAAGCTCAGAGTTGCAGATGCTGTGGGCACATTGGAGCCATTCAAGGATAGGTCAAGACTGAGTGGCTGACAGGGCAAAAGAGTGAGAGTAACCAGAACCTGCTTCTACCCCATCACAGAGTCTCCCCATTCTCAGGACCCAGGCAGTGGCCACCCCACTCATCCATGGTCAACTGGTCCAGCTCAGCCAATGCCTATAGGTGCATAGGGCCCTTCCTACCTGCTTGCCCCGAGCTGAGAGGCCAGAGTCACCTCCAATGCGGCCTCTTAGGTTGAGTTCACTCTCACCATGCCGGCATAGGTAAATGGAGCGGGGTGTGACGTGGATGTTCATGAGATAATAGACTGTGCGGCTCTGGATATGGTCCTGCACTCGGTTCACCATGTAGCGTGTTCCCACGTCGAAGATCTTGATGTAGGACAGGTGGCTGGGCCAGCCCGAACAAGAGCAAGGGCAGCTTAGGGGCTGATGGTAGAGAGGCTAATCCCAAGAGAAAGCACCAACCACACTCCCTGTCTTCAAGCCTCCTCCACAACCCAGCTCTCTAACAAGATACTATGCCTTGCCCTGTTCTGGGTACCTGTTCTAGAAACTTGGCTCCTGGTCACCTTTAGGAGCTCACTGCCTGTTACCATTTCTGTCTGTCTCCTTTCCTCAGTCTCAGCTTGAGCCAGGTTGTCTTTTCACCTTTATTTATCACATTCCAGGCATCTCGGGTTCTCTCCTCTGTGGTGCACACTCCTGACATACTCAGAGAGAAGCAGTAATCCTCTGTCCCTGGGTACCTCCAACATGTCACTGGTCGCTCCTAACTTGTTCACTTCCTTATTCTTTCAAATCACGAGCTGAGCTCTGCCTGTCTATTCTTTGAAGCTCTGCTATGATATATTGTACTTGACACCCTACAGGCAGCTGCCAGATGATGTCTCTGTGTGCTTGTGTCTCGGTATGTGTATGTCTCTTTTCCTATCTGTCATGCAGTCAACGAACACACCTTTGTCTGTTCTAAGCATTGTGCTTGGAGTGGAGACTCAGTATTTGCCCTTTGGGAGCTCTTATGCCAGTCAGGAATATATGCTTAGAAATGTAAGATCAATGCTCAGCGCCCATTCCATGATCACTCACTATAAGGTGTGCCAAGTACTGGGGTGTGAGGATACAGAGGTGGTTCATAATATCAGTTGGGAAGTTGTGGTCCCTACTTCAAGTCCCTTTTTCATCCCCTCAATTCTGTGCTCTGTCATGAACTAATAACTATTTACAGAGTGATAATCAAATTATTCAACAACCTGTCTGCAAAAGAGCTTGATATGGGGGACACTGATTAATCAGAAGACTAGAATCCTGGAGCACCTGCCTGACACTGCTGAGGTACCTGCTGTGTCAGGCATTAATTCTTTAGTTGTTTGATTGTAAGGAGTTCAGGGTGATCCTGGAAAAAGGCGGGGGAGGCTTGGGCAATGGGGTGACACACCAGCAACCCTATGTGCACAGTAACAAAACCAAGGGAATGGAAATAGCTGTACTAACCCAAGGCAGGTAAGGCAGTGGCTGATGGATTTGATTTCAGAAAGCCTCTCTGATCTTCCTAAAGAAGGCTTTTCTATATGTACTGAGCTTATCATGCTCATCCCTGTCATTCATGTCCAACTGTCCTCACTTATAAGGGCACTTATATTTGCACTTATATATTAATATTTGGGTGGCTTCTGGCAAGGAGTGGAGACTTCAAAGTGCATGAATCCTCATAACCATCCTAGGAAGCAAAGATTATTATCTCTGTTTTATAGGTGAGGAAACTGAAACAGAGAGAGGCAGTGATTTGCCTGAGGTCAAACTCTCCCAGCATTCTCAGAGCTTAGGGATAGAAAATATCTGATCTAGCTTTGTTCACTGGTTACTGGTTCTTGGTGGCTCTAAGAGAACCTCAGGTTAGTCTGACATTCCAGGTGCCTTCACACACTGGCCCTACTTGGCTTCACCTCACTGTCCCATGCCTAGGCTCATAACTTCTCTGTTTCACTCTAGCTTTCATGTCTTTGCTGGAACATTCTCTGTACTCTTCTAGTCTTATTCAGATTTAACTAGATCATTACAAAGTGCTGTTCTCTTTGCCTGAAAAAGTGTTCTTTGCCTGATTTCCAAAGTTGATCTCTTATGCATCCATCTTTCAAGAGTCAGTATGTTCATTCTCTCTAGGAAGACTTCTTTGAGTCCAGGATCATGTGAAGTCATTTAGAGGTACTTAACATCAAAAGTATTGTAGTAGCCTACCATACAATGTATAATTTAAAATAAAAATTATAAACTATATAATAATATGAGGAGGTTCTATCAAGTTCTGGTTTTATTTTTTCCATTATGACTACCTTGATGCTGGAAATATAAAATATTAAAAGCTTTAAAGATTATTTTCTTCTTATTTTTGGTAGCCTCTGCCTTGCTGGTACCCTAAACACATGTCTAGTCTACCTACTCAGTAAACCTGCTCTTCTAGACCTCTTCCTGCAAGCTGGGCTGGGTCCCCTTCCTCTAGTCCACTTGTTTTATCATCTCCACAATTCTGATCAACTCATTGTCTTTCACAATCAAGTGGTCATTCTATCAAAGCAGGGGCAGCCCTTCTCTCTTTGGGTTCTTAGGGCACAGTTTAGGGCTGGGTCCTGATACATGGACTGTAAATGTCTATTGATAGAAAAATAATTAAATAAAGCTAACCTTCATAATCAGTTATCTTCAGGCCCAAACTGATACATCGAACACTAACTGAACGCCTGCAGGAAGTGAGATCAAAGGCTAGTTTTCTAAATGTCATTCTTTCACCTCAGCTCCCCTCCTTCAAACTTCTTTCATGGTATGCTGCTAGCCCCTATGGTGTCTTTGTGGAAATTTGAAAAAGTTATACTTTCTGCAAGGCAGAAACAGCCTTGCTCCAGTATACATGCCTTGGTGAGAAAAGCAAGTGTACCCTTGACCTGAATGTCCTTGCACAGTGAACAGTCTTTACAATTGTATGTAAAGTCCTGCCCCTTGCACTGAGTGTCTAAGCCTCATGTGATGCTTTCTATGATATAGGAATGTGGGAGGGGAAGAACCAGGCTGGAAGTTTGAAGATAAGGGTTTGAGTATATATTCTGCTACTGATTCATTGTGTGGCTTCAGGTAAGCCCTTGCATTGCTCACGATCTCTGTTTCTCTAGTTTCCTTATCTAAGGAGTAAGGCAGTAACAATATTCACCTCTTAGGACTTCAGTTGGACAAAGTTGGAATGATGTTCTTAGGGTGGTAATGACTATTTGAAACCTAATCTTTTTACCTGGATTCCTAAGAGTCTGAGTGATTCTGAGAGTCTCTTTTCAGCACAATCCATTTTGAAAGAGAGTAGGGCCCTGGGAACACTCTATGTCTAAAACTTATGTCTTCCCTGTACTGCCAGCTAACACCTGTCCTGTCTTTAGCTGGTATTAATAATGAAAGTTTCAATTTTTTTTCACATCTTCTCATATTTCAAGACACTATGGGAGCTACCTGAGGATAGAACTCACCTCTTTTGCCCTTATTCACATCACCTATGTATACCACAGCCCAAAGGAGCCAAATGCCTATTGATTGAAGAGGTATATGAGCATTGTGAGAAGAAACATGACTAGGAGACAAAATATGTGGTCAGAATCTTAGCTTTATCACTGGGAGGTTGGGCAAGTGGCTTTAGCTCTCTAAGACCCAATTTCCCCTTCTTGAAAATTTATGATCATAAGACATATTTTAGCCTCCTTTACATGGGTTCTGAGGGGATTCCATGAAACAAAGAAGGTGAGCATGTTTGGAAACTAATGTGCCATCCATATATGAAGAATACTTTTGAAAAATATAATAGCAACAACCACAGGAGGGATGCATTTTTCCCCCCAGAGATCAGGTCCCCCATCTGTTCATATTGCCCAGGAAAACACTACTTCATGAGAACATCTCTTGTGAACACCTTACACGTCAAGGAATCACCACCTCATTGATAATTAGAGCTAGGAAGGCCCTTGAAGACAGATTATCAAATCTGGCCCCCTGATATTATAGATAGAGAAAGTGAGATCCAGAGAGGGAAGAAATTTCCCAAGGTCCTACAGGATATCAAAACAGGAGTAAGGATCAAGATCTGGACTGTAGGGTTCTGGGCTCTTACCTGTCCAGTTCGTCATCCAAGGGTTGATAGTTGACTTCATAGCATTCAATTCTTTTTAGAAAGTCTTCCAGGACCTTTTCCCGGTCACAATCTATGTAATCAGGGCTGCCGAGTTTCACTTGCTAGAATAAGGGAGAAGGACACAGGGACCATAGAAGATAGATACTCTGACAGTGCCCTTGGTAAGGGCCTTTAGAGATCATTGAGTACAGCATCCCACATAATTAAGATGGTGAAGTTGAGACTTGGAGAAAGGGTCTTGCCCAAGAAAGGGTCTGGACTGTGTGGTTCCTTATTACTTACTTCTGTGTAGTCAAACAAAGTATGTTACATTATATTCAGTTCTAGAGCATGTACTGTTTAAGAATAACATTTATAATAGGACTAGAAATTGTGATGTGATAAATGGTTGAAGAGAACAGGAGATCTTGTCTAGGGGCCATAATGGCTTAAATGTATTGTTTACTGGGAGAACATGGCATATGTTGGCTTTAGATTTCTGAAGTTCTGGCATCTCCAGTTTCCCCAATACTCACTTTCTCCACCCACATTCCCCATCTCAGTGAATGGCACTATCATCCACTGTTACCTGAGCCTAAAAGGAATCTGAGAGTCATCCTGGATGTATCTCTTTCTATCATTCCCCACTTCTCAGCATGCACTAAAATTCTCTCCACTGAATCTTCTAAATATCTCTCCAATTGGCCTTCATTTTCTCTTGCCTGGATGCTCACTATTGCTTTGTGACTGATTACTCTGTTTATGATCTTGTTACTTCTGGTGTATTACACATACTAGTAGCCAGAAGGATATTTCTAACATGCACTTCTGAATGTGGAATTCCTTTGCTTAAAGCTTTTCACCATTTCCTCACATCCTTTAGGACAAAGTATGAAATATTTTAGCGGATGACTCATGGCTTGTCATGATTGGGCTCTGAATGATTTCTTCATTCTCATCTCCCATTGCTCTCCTATTCCTTCACACACTCTGCTTTAGCCAACCTAAGCTATTTATAGATTCCTGGAGATGCCATACTTAGTATATGCTATTCCCTTATTTCCCATTCTTCACCTGCCAAATTCCTATGCATTCTTCAAGATGCAAGTCAGCTATTATTTTCAATGAAAAGCCTTCCTTGATACACTCTATCCCTTCCATGCAAGGTTAGGTCCTTAACACTGTACTCCCACATCCTCCTCTGTTCCCACATCTTAGTACTGATCTCACAGAGATATGTCTATAAACTTGTCAGCCTCTCTCACTAGACTGTGAGCTCAGGGCAAGACTCTCCCCCATCCATTTCTATGTCTTTAAGACCCAGAGTGTCCTGGTGCAGGTGTATGGATTCATTTCCTGTTGAATCAATAAATAAATGGGAAGATGGATGGATGAAGAAGAAAGAGAGGGATTGGACGTGCTCTGTTCCCCAAGAGGTAAAAAGAGGACCAATGAGTGGAAATTACAAGGAGACATATTTCAGCTTGATTGGGCTGCATTTGATGAAGGCAATGAGCCTCTTGTCATTGGAGGTATGAAGAAAAAATCCAGAGAAAGATTTAGTTGAGATTTCAAGTACCTGATGGAAGGTTGGAGGAGGTGACTTTTAAGATCTCTTCTGTCCCTGAGCTCCAGTAATTTGAAGAAATAAGAAACAACAAAATGTGCTAAGTGATCTAGTTCTAGACCACATGCCTAGAGTCTAAGAGCAGGGATAGCTCTGACATGAATTGTGGAGCAGGATAAAGAACTTTTGAGGTAGATAGCCAAGCCTGAGGTCTACTCCCAGTTCTACCTTTTCTTGACTATACGAACCCTTAACAACTCACTTCTCTTGGAACCTTAGTTTCCTCTCTCCAACATGATTCCTAACATGCAAGTTTGTTGGGAAAAATCAATGAGTTAAACTTCGTGCCTGGTGCATGTTAAAGACTCTATATATGTTGCCTTCATTTAATTTCATAAGATCATTGTAGGCCACAGTGGTCAAGGAATGCTACCTATGGGAAGGGGAAGGAAAATGGGGAAGAACACCTCCTTTAATCTAACAGATGTATTTTTAGGCATGATTCAAGCCTGAGGCAAAGTAAGGAGAAAAGGTAACTGATGCTCCTTACCCTGATGTTTTCTGCAATGATGCCAGGGTCATTACAGATGGACTCAATGAAAAACACCTATAAAAGAAACAGAAGAGAGATTTCTGGCAGGGAATTATATTTGATAGAAGTCAAACATAGCTTTACCCCTTCTCAATGAGTCAACCCTAGAGGCATCTCTGACCACATAATTTCATACAGTGGTGCTTTTAGGATTCTGAGTTTTATGAGGCAGATTGGCTCTAAATTGAATAGCTCCAGAATGTTTTGTGTTTTTTCTTTTTTTCTTTTTTTTAATTTTTAAGTAGGACCCTGGAAGTAATGTTTACAAAATGAATTAGGTTCTTAGAAGGGCATAATGCACTGAGAGAGGGACATTTTGCAAGTAGCATGCTAAGGTTGTGATGGGGATTCAGCTCACCTGAAGTCAATTCTCCTGATGCCAATTTACCTAATTAATTCAGCTAAAATTACCATTTTCTAGAACAGTGGTTCTTTCTCATTTTTTTTGCAAATAAAACTTAAAAAAAAAATTCTCCTTCACCTTTTATACCCATCCCCTCAATCTCTCCTTCTCCTCTGGCAATCATCAGTTTGTCCTCTATATCTATGGGTCTGTTTCTATTTTCTTTTGTTCATTTATTTGTTTTGTTCGATTCCACAAATAAGTGAAATCATTTGGTATTTGTCTTTTTCTGTGTGACTTATTTTACTTAGCATAATACCCTCTAGGTCCTCCATGTTGATGTAAATGGCAAGACTTCATTCTTTTCATTGCTGAGTAATATTCTATTGTGTGTGAATAGCATATCTTCTTATAGAGATCTGAAGATATATATACCATATCTTCTTTATCTATTTATTTATTGATGGACACCTAGGTTGCTTCCACATCTTGACTATTGTAAGTAATGATGCAATGAATATAGGGGTGCATATAACTTTTCAAATTAGTGTTTTGGATATCTTTGGATAAATACACAGAAGTGGTATTGCTGGGTCATATGGCAATTTCGTTTTTAATTTTTTGTGGAATCTCTATACTGTTTGCCATAGTGGTGGCACCAATTTACAATCCCACCAACAGTGCATAAGGGTTTCCTTTTCTCTACATCCTCACCAGCACTTGTTATTTTTTTAAAATTTTTTTGATGATAGCTATTCTGGCTGGTGTTAGCTGGTTTCTCAATGTGGTTTTGATTTGCATTCCCCTGTTGGTTAGTGATGGTAAGTATCTTTTCATATGTCTGTTGGCCATCTGTATATCTACTATGAAGAAATATCCATTCTTTAATTGGATTGTTTGTTTTCTGGATGTTGGGCTGTATGAATTCCTTATATTTTTAGATATTAACTCCTTATTGGATATATCACAAATATCTTCTCCTATTCAGTAGTTGTCTTTTCATTATGTTAATGGCTTCCTTTGCTGTATTTACTGGTTTTTAGTTCTTATTTATGCTTTTTGAAGTGGTTCTCTCTCCTCTTTCCTCATCTGCACCCCATCCTCACAGTGTCAGCCTGTTAGCAACCATCTTTCATTGCCTAATGCGGCACCTCTCCTTTTCTGTTCTGTTGTTTTGCTGCTTCTAACTGTGATCTGGAAGGCCATCTCAACCAAATCAAAATGTTGAGTCTATGGTAGCTGATTTGCCATCTATGAGTCCTCTGGTTAGCCTTTTCTTGGGATTTGTCCTGGGTATGCAGGCTTTAGATAAGGATAGGAGTGTTACTGTACCTTGTAACCATGTTCTTTAGCAAACTGCAAAATCAGTGACCGTCGTTCTCTAGTAGTGTTAGTGGCATCAAAAACCTAGAGGCAGATGAAGAGATTGGTTTACTGTGAGTCTGGTGCTGATAGAACACCTACTCTTTGACCATTTCTGTGGTCAGCTAAGTGGAGTGCTACTAGGAGAGGATAAAACTTGAACAGGGTGGTGAAGGATAGGAAAAATTTGGAATTGTCTTGTGTCAATTTCTCAAGCACTCACTAAACCCTGCTGTCTACCCAGAAATGTATCAGACTCTGTAGGTATAAGGCAAGAGGAGAATTGTGGTATTAGGGTCATTTTACAAGTGAAGTAGCTTAGCCTTAAGGGAAGGATTTGCCTTAACCAAAGCCACTGAGAGTTGCTTACAGAGTAGAGCTAGAACTGATTTCCCAACTCCTAGGTGAGGCTTCTTCCTTCCCTATGACTTTAAAGTTCTTTAAGGACACAAAACAACTGCATATCCTCAACACTTCTGATGGGACAATTTGCATATTTGAGATTCCACCTCCCCTTTTAGAATTTGCAAATCCTACCACAATGGTCTATGAGATTTCGATTGACTAAGATGTTTAGGTAAATCCCAGAACTCAAAAATATTTGTACTGCAGTTTTAAATTCTAATGTAGTCCTGCTGAATTCTTGGAGGTTGAGTGGTAGATATAGTGGCCAAAAGTGTAGGTTCTGGAGCTATACAATCTGGATTTCAGTTCTGGTCTGCCACAAACATACTGTGCCAGTTTGGGACGATTTTTACTCTCTGTGTGACATTCTTCTGGGATATAAAAAGGGGTATAATAATAATACCTGTCTCATAGAGGAAGGTGAAATTAAATCGATGTATGCAAAGTACTTAGAATAATATGTGAAACATAGTATATACTCAATACATATTAGCTTTTCTCTTTACCGCAACATGACCTTCCTCGTGGCTGAGATAGGCATGAACATCCTTCAGGGCTGCCAGGGCACACTGCCTGAAAACAATGGAGAAAGAAACAAACAAGACATATCCCCAAGATAGGTTCCTTTCTATTTTTCTACATTATCTTTTGCACCATCTCTCAGATGTCAAGCACAGAGAGGTCTCACAATTGAAAGTGACTGTGTGTACTTCATAGGGAGAGGTATAAAGTGGCATACCCGAGAAAAATTTAATAATGACAGAAGTCATAAAATTAAAGGCTCCAACTCTTTAGCTAATAGAACCCAAGCTGAACTGGTTCTTGAACCCAGTTCGAGCCTAAGTATATGGTCTGCGAAGTAGAAGGCATTCTTGGCATGGGTAACAGTACAAGGATAGGTATGATACTGGAAATGTTATTTATGGTTTTGGCAAATATCTACTTAGTGATTACTCTATGCAGGGCTTTATTATGAGGGCAAGGATCAATTAATGGGAAACAAGCTCTGTTCTGGAAGTGTTCAGTCTTATAGAGAGAGACCTTGAAAGCTGAATGGATGAGACTGAAGAGACTGGAGTGGGCCAAGCTATTGAGATTCTTGTCTCAAATGCTAGGCTGAGAAGTTTCTATTTTTAACTGTCAGAAGGAGGAGACTGTTTAAAGTTCTTGAGCAGGGGATGGCTATGACCAGGAACGAGCTTTGAGTAAAATAGTAGAAGGGCTGTCCAAACCCTCTGAGAGTCTAGAGGGCCTTCTTGCTAAACCAAGTGGCTCTGCTTCACTCCCCCATTATCTGAACAAAGCCCTCCATTAGCTAAGGGACAGCACAGATCCCTAAAATGTTACGTACTTACTTTCTGATAACTAGGGCCTCCATGTTGTCTGGGAGAAAGAATTCGTAGTTCTTGTAGCTAACTGCCTCTCGTCGATACTGGCCTAAATTAAACACTGAAAGCAGGGAACACTGGTAAAGAGGTTAGGAAGATTACACTGGCAAAGAACATGGCCCTGCTGGCAGGGATTTTAGAGGTAGAAGAAAGTATAATTAGTAGCTATATAATATGCTTATAAACTTCAAATTATGGCTACCAGCTCATTTATTATTCACAGCGATCCTAAAATCTAGGAATCACCATTCCCATTTTACAAATAGAAAACCTAAGTTCAGAGATAATAAATTAACTTCCATAGTTAATTACTGGGGAACTGGGATTCAAACTCGGGTCTGTTTGGCTCCAGAGCTGGTGGTCTTTCCATTACTATATTTTATAATAAACTCCAACCCTTTTCAAGCTCTATTCCATTGGAAATATATACAAACTGAGGAAAAAGGAGTAAAATCAATCATCAAAGTTCAAACAGTGAGTCAGAACTGGACTGGGCTTTCTGAATCCTGGTCCAATGTTATTAGATTTTTCTATAGCATGACAGAAAATCTAAATATATGCCCCCTATAGGACACACTTTCTCATTTGTAGTGGTGAAAAACCAGAGAGGAAGAAAGGAAGGAAATAATAGGCAAAAAAGTAATATAATATTTCATTCTTTCATTCAATAAATATGTTCTGATGCCTACCCTGTGAAGCAGGACATTAATTCTGGAGTTTCAGAGATAAACCAGATCTGCATGTTTGGGCCCTCAAACAGCTCAGAATCCAGCAGATAGGATAGAGAGCAAATGAGTAAACAGAGAGCTCTTATCCAGTTTTAGTACTCTCACAGAATCATGCAAAAGAATAAGGGGGAAGAAAAGATTAATTAACATGGAGTGATTTGAGAAAGTTTCTTGGAGAAAGCAGCATTAGAACAAGTGCTTTTAGGAGGGCAGGTCTTTTACAAGCAGGCATAGGAGGGGAATGGAGTGGAGAACATAGATATTTCAGATAGAGGAACAGCTTGAATAAAGGTATGGCATTGGAAGAAGGAAGAACATGTTTGGGGGATGGTGAGTCATCTACTGTGACTGAGGCCTGAGAGCCTGACATGGGCCAATGGTGGACAGTCTTGAATGACAGGCTAAGGAGCTTAGGTTTAAACTTTCAGGCCAAGGGCACCCTTGGAAGCCTATAGGTATGGTCAGCTTTGTGCTTTGAAACATGACTGTGAGGGCCTCTGTGAGAATGGAGTGGAGTGGAGCAGACAGGAAGCAGGCACACTAGGGCAGAGACCCATCCGCCACTGGGCCATGTGGCCCTACACTCAGGAGGGGCTCCTCAGAGCCCGCCGTTCTCCAGGAGAACTGTTCCTTCTCCCCTTCTTTTCGGCAAATGTCTTACTCCTCCCACAGGACCCAGATCACATGTACCTTATCTGGAAGCTTTTATTGCTTTCCTCTTGGTGATTTGCTCTGTGAGCCCCCTCAGTACCCTGTTCTGGGATTCCTAGGTGACACAAAGTACTCTTAAGCATCGCATCCAGATGGAGAACGCTTCAAGGACAGGGTGTGACTCTCATCCATGTTTGCATCTCCGAGACCTAGCATGGGTTTTGATACATGGAAGAGCATTGGGAAACTCTTCACTGGTGAATTAGAGAAGGAAAAGGTACATGAAGGGAAAGAAGAAAAGAGAGAAAGAGAGAAGACTTGGAGAGGCAGAAAAGAGAGAAGATAGATAAAGGTGTTGGGATGGGCAAGAGAAAAGAGAGGAAGAGAACGGAGAAAAAAAGTAAAGGGCCAATATGGAATTCTTTTCTCTTCCCACCAGTGGAGCCAAATATCAGTCCTGGCACAGTGAGTGTCAGGTTTTGGACGCAATCAGATGTGGGGTCATGTCCTTGTTACATCACTTACTGGTCATGTGCCTTTAGACAAGGCGCTTCACCTCTCAGGCATTAATTTCATCAACTGTGAGATGATAATACTACTTCCTCCATCATGGGTGTTTCAGAACTTAAGAATAGATGTGAGTTCTTTGAGGGTAGACATCCTATCTACATCCAACAAGGGCTTTGACACAGCTGCGTGCTCACAAATATTTAATGATTGAGTGAATATCTGAATGCTGAGGAGATCTGTTTTCTGCACTGGGGAGCAGTGCTCCATTTCATGAGAAAGAGAGAGAGAGACAGAGAGAGACAGAGAGAGAGAGAGAGAGAGAGAGAGAGAGAGAGATGGAGGGAGGGAGGGAAGGAGGGAAAGAAAGAGGGAAGGAGAGAGAGTCTAACTAATTGTGTAGTACACAAGTAAAGAGGAACACGGCCCCAATAAAATTTTTCAGTTATGTTGATATTCTTTAAAAGAATCAATATAGTCACCAGGGAATAAATACAAACCTTTAGCAGACTTTCTTACATTTACTGTTTTTATTCTGAATTGCATATGATGTGGGGGCATCCTATGTTTTAGTATTTAGTTTTAATCTTGTCATACTTGAGAGACAGAAATGAATATGACCTAGTTCCCTCCTCACCCCCTGAGCAGCTAGCTCTTGGGGAGAGAGACCAGACATGCACTACAGCAACACACTATGTAATTTGTGTTGGCATAGAAGGGGCTGTAGCAAGGGTTGGTGTGGGAGCTCAGAGCAGCACGGTCCTCTGAGGGAGAACAGAGGAATCAAATAGGAATGGGGATATATAGTGAGGGATAGAGAAATCAACTGGAGAATAGGCGAGAGTGATTGTTGATCAAGGGTTGATAAGCAGAAAAGAGACCACATTAAGGAGAATGGAAAGATGGAAGTAGGGAGCAGGCAGGAGGTTGACAGGCAGGTAAGGAGACCCCTCTGGAGGTGGAAAGAGGCAGGACCACTTCCGGCTCAGACCTAAGGAGAGGCTTGGAGAGAGCAGACGCTCTCTGGACTCAAAAAGACAAGGTGAGTTACAGTGTCCAGCTTTAGTAAAGACCCTGTGGGGCTCTCTGGGCTGCGGCTTCGATGTGCTTGACTCCACATACCCCTATGCTTTGAAGAAAACCTTAGGGTTGTGAAGAAGTGGTAATGTAAGAAGAAATAATAATAGTAAGATTGTTGTGGTAGTAATGGAAATAGTAATAAAAATAGTATGTTATTCAGAGAGTTGTTGTGAGGTCTTGCAGAAATGGAACACCTTGAGGAAAGAGATTTAATCTTAGTTTTCCTCCCTAGCACAGGTTTGGGCACAGAATATGTGCTCAAGAAATTTTAATATTTATAAGAGTGTGGTGGTGGTGGTGGTGGTAGTGGTGGTGGTAGTAGTAATAGCAGTAGTAGTAGCAGTTGCAGTAATAGTACTAGTATTATTCCTAATACTGGTAATAATGAAGACATTCCTGGTACTGAGAGCTTTGTCCCTTCTGGGGCCTGTTAACTTAGTCTGTTTTCAGCCAGAGGCCTGTAGCGGGCTGTAAAACAAAAGGTTTTAGAGACATACCTTTAGTTGGTGTTCCTATCCAGTTCAGATAACGGGTGAGCTTCGTGGAGATGTAAGTCTTTCCTCGAGCTGGCAAACCCACCATAATCACCATTGTCGGGGAATTGGTAAACTGGGGTATGGATGCTGGAAGACAAACAGAGCCTCTAGGTTCACGTGATTTTCTGTTATCAGCTGAAGGATATAGAATTGGAAGGACCATCTCTATCACCATTATAATAGGGAAAAAAACCCTGGAAAATTGCAAATTGACTTCTCTTGAATTCATCAGAAAACTGAGATTGCAGTGCAATCGGCTAACCCAAAACCAGTAGAGACAGGCATCTGCAGAGAGCAACGGGGCCCAGATATTTGTTGGTCTTTTGTGGATATATAAACATATAAACACATAAGAAGATTCAGCTAAAAATAGTTAATGAATTATTAAAGGTTGGTTATGGGCTAGTATAAGAACATGAAGACCCTGGGGCTGCAGACGTAGGTGGTTTTGTATCCTCTTGTAGACTTTTCCTCTAGGCAATCAACCAAAAGCTGACAGGGTAGACTGAGAAGAATCCTGAGAAAGATAGCTTGTGGTTCAGGCTTGGGGAGGGAAATATAATGGTAGCCATTGCTGAAATTGTTCCCAGATAATTATCCCTATGTACACTATGAAATAAAAGCCTTAATCATCATGGGGGAAAGCAATAAAACTGTAGCTTAAGAGCACTGGTGGAAATTCACTGCAGCTGGCAGAGAGGAGTGGCCAACACCACTGAAACTGTCCCCAGACCAAAGTTCTCTATCTCCCCTAATAAGCCTAATCTGCAGAAGGAAGTACAAGAGGAACTGAGGGCACTGATGGAAATTCAATATGCTGGAGAAGAAAAATGTAAAAAATGTGCTAATACAGGAGAGGCAAGAATATGTACTAGGCCCACCATTATATTTAGAGGAGGGTCAGGAACACTTGGGAAGGTCACACCTCCAAGACTCAGGATAAGCCCGCCTATGACAAAGACATAATCAGAATAGCATAGGATATTTTTAGTCCCCTATTCCCGCTACTAGGCTAAACAAATGTAGTGAAATAATAATGGACTACATCTTTAAAGGATGCAAGAAATAAATTGTCTCCAGAGAGAAGCACAAAGGGAAAAATCAAGGTAAAAAGAAAATAATCTGAAGAGACAAAGAAATCATCAGGGCCAGACTCACTTATGACACATATTTTGGAACTACCAGACAGGAAATTTAAAATAGCTATGATTAAAATATTCCATGTTCATGGATTAGAAGAATCAACATAGTTAAAATGGCCATATCACTCAAAGCAAAATATAGATTGAATGCAATCCCCATCAAAATCCCAATGGCATTTTTTAAAGAAATAGAAAAAAATCATCAGATTTGTATGAAAACACCAAAGATCCTGAATAGCCAAAGCAATCCCGGGGCATGGGGGAGACCATGACCAAAAGTATCACACTGCCTGACAATAATCAAAACGGCATGGTATTGACCAAAAAACAGACACACAGACCAATAGAACAGAATTGAGAGCACAGAAATAAACCTGCACATATATGGGCAAATAATTTTCGACAAAGAAGCCAAAAATATACAATGCAGAAAACAAAAAGCCTCTTCAATAAATGGTGCTAAGAAAATTGGAAAGCTACATGCAAAAGAAGGAAACTAGACTGCTGTCACCATACACCAAAATTAGCTCTAAATGGAAAAAAGAACTAAATATAAGATGTGAAACAATAAATTGCATAGAAGAAAACATAGGTACTTAACTCATAGACCTTGAGTTTAGAGAGGAATTTATGAATTTTACCTCTAAGGCAAGGGAAATAAAGGCAAAAAGAAATGAACGGAACTATGTCAAACTAAAAAGCTTCTGCACAACAAAAGAAATAACAAAACGCAGAGGCAACCAGCTAAATGGGAGAAGATATTTGCACATAACACCTCCAATAAGGGCCTAATACCCAAAATATACAAAGAACTCATATAACTCAACCACCTCCCCCCTACAATTTAATTTAAAAATGGGCAGAGGACTTGAACAGACAGTTCTCCCAAGAAGACATATGTAAAGATGCTCAACTTCACTAGCTATTAGGGAAATACAAATCAAGACCACTGTGAGATACCATCTCACATATGTTAGAATGGTTATCATCAACGGGACAAGTAATAACAAGTGTTAGAGAGGTGAGGAGTGGGGGAAAGAAACCCTCATACACTGTTGGTGGAAATGTAAATTGGTACAGCCACTGTGGAAAACAGTATGGAGGTACTTCAAAAAATAAGAATAGAATTACCATATGACTTAGCAATCCCTCTTCTGGGTATCTACCTCCCAAATTTGAAAACATTTATTCATAAGGAATATGCACCCTGATGTTCATTACTGCGTTATCCATGGTGGCCAAGACATGAAAAAAAAACAAAGTGTCATTTGATAGATGATTGGATAAATAAAATGTGATACATATATACAATGGAATATTACTCAGGCATAAGAAAAGATAAAATACTGGCATTTGTGACAACATGGGTGGATCTTGAGGTAATCATGCTAAGTGAGATGTCAGAAAAATTGAGAATCATATAATTTCACTTTATGTGGTATATAAAACTGAAAGAAACAAGAGAAACAGAGACTCATGGACATGAACAACAGTTTAGTGGTTACCAGAGGGAAAGCGGGGAGAGGAGGGAGGTAGATAAGAGTAAAAGGGTTCAAATATATGGTGACAGAAGGAGATTTAACTTTGGGTGGTGAACATACAATACAATATACATATGATGTATTATTGAATTGTACATTTGAAACCTATATAATTTTATTAACCAATGTCACCCTAATAAGTTTAATTAAAAATAAATAAAAATAAAATAGCTATGATTACTATGTTAAAGGCTTTATTGGAAAAGGCAGACAACATGCAAGATCAAATAGGTAATTTCAGCAGGGGAATGGAAAGTATAAGAGAATCAAATGTAAATGTAAGAGAAAAAACACAGTAATATATCTGAAAAAATGCCTTAAATGTGCTTATCAGAGGACTTGACACAGCTGAAGAATCAGTCAACTTGGAGATAGATCACTAGAAATTATACAAACTGAAATTCAGAGAGAAAAAAGAAAACAGAAGAAAACATCCAATAACTTTGAGACATTATCAAACAGTGTAACATATCTGTAATTAGAATATCAGAAAGATAATGGGGAGAAGAAATATTAGAAGAAATAATTGCCAAAATCTTCCAAAATTAGTGACTGGTACCAAACCAAAGATCCAAGTATCTCAGAGAACACCAAGCAGAGTAAATAAAATATTCAAAAGAATCACATCACACCCAGGCATACGAAATTCAAACTGTAGGAACTCAGGCAAAAATAAGATATTGAGGGCATCTAGGAAAAAAATGGGTGGAGGAACATCTTACTTATAGAACAAAGAGAAAAATTACACTAGACTTCTTTTCAGAAGACACATGCAAAAAGTCAGTGGAATGAAATCTTTAAAGTATTGAAAGTGGGAGGGGGTCGAGATGGTGGGCTATGTAAAAACAAGGTTCACCTCCTCTCAGGACTGCATTAAAATGACAACCAAATTATAAAACAATCAGCGTGGAGAACCACCTGAAGTCAATCTGATCATAACACATACATCTGAGAATATAAAGAAAAAGCCACAGCGACCAGTACAAGGGGTGAGACGTGAAACAAGCTGATTCTGCACCCATTGTGGCAGTTGATCACTGTGAAGGAGAGTGTGGCTGCAGAGCCCCATCCTCCCTCTCCCAAATACCCCTCTCCAAAGGAGAGAGGGGTCCTGGCACCACACAGAGGCTCCCTAGCCCAGAGTTCCACTCCCAGGAAGAGAAATCCCCACAAAATCTGACTGTAAAAGTCAGTGGAGATTCTGGTCATCCAAGTGAGACAAAAGGAACCTGAAAACCCAGACATCACCCTTAAAGGGCTCACACACAGACTCACTCGCTCACAGACACTTACTCTGAGCACTGGTGGAGGGTCAGCAGCTTGGGAGGTAGAAGAGACATACAAGGAAAGACTGAGTTGTGTAACACCAAGATAATGGCTGGAGGGACAGCTGCCATTGCTTTTTAGTTGGGCCTCCCTACTGGGCAGTCTACATATGGGTGCCATCTTGCCTGTGTTGAACCCTCCCTGCTGCACAGACAATTCTGAAGCTGCATTAGCTTGATGAGATCGGCCCCACCCCATGTCTTCCTGAGACCCTGCCTCACCCAACCCACAAATTGTCTGTGGCAGGCCCATTTCCCCACATTTACTCCTACGCTGCCCCTTCCTGGGGCCATGCATTCTGCACTGGAAAAGAACCTTGGCTCATGTGGTGCACACATTTCCAGGAAGACATTTGGTGGTGAACCACTGCTGACAGCAGGAGCTGCAGTATCTCTTAGGGGGGTCATGGAGTTCTGCAGACCCAATGCAGATGGCAGGTGGCCTCGCTGTAATCTGTGACTTGCAGGAGCCTGCAGACTCAGACCTAGCAGCAAATCTGATGCTATGTTAGCCTGACAGTATTGGTTCGCTCCACCCTGTGTTTCCCTGAAACCCCATTCTGCCCAACCCACAAATTACCTATGGCAAGTCCATTCCCAGACAGCCAGCCCCACCCTGTGCTTTCCTTGGGCTGCAAATATGAATGACAGCAAATAACAGCACTCAGCTCATGCAGCCTGCACAAGATCTGTGCATCCTGGGAGAAACTTTTGGTGGTGGGCCACAAACCCTGCCCCAAATGATATTATTTCTTGAAAAGATCTCTGGTGTCTGCAGACCTGAGATGGGTGGTGGCTGGTCTTGCTGCGATCTGAGACTTTTACAGGAAGCCACAGAGACTGCACTGGCATGAAAACTGACACTACATTGGCTAGGAAAAATCTGCTCACTATACTCGGATGACTCCCTGGGTTCCTACACCATTCAACTTGCATACCACCCAAAGGCTCTTCCAGCTGCAGAGTCTTACCGGCAAATAGCAGGCATTCTTAGGCCTTGAGGTGCACTAGAGTTTTTGCTAAGCTTCCCCAGGCTCGGTACTGGGGGTAACTGATCTGGAGCCTGCAGCATTGTCTCCCACTTGCCTTTAGATTTAGTATAGGCAGCAACTATCTGCATATCTCATTGTAGTTCCCACTATGTAGCACTGAGCAATCAAAGGCAGTAGCTGACCTTGGCCTACTCAGAGGCAGCTCCCAAGGAGCCACCTGGAGGCTGGTGCCAGACCACAACAGAGCAACACCTGACTAGCCCCATAATCCATACACTCAAAGAGTAGTCTCAACAAGTATACAAGCCTACTGGGGCAAATACCACTCTGAGGGGTCAGCCCCCACACAGCAACTCATACCTTGTGGGCATGGCCAATTCCCACAGTCAGTCAGCCCAAGAATCAATCCCATCCACTGACGTGCTAACAGCAATAAAGGGTTAGCTACAACAGGAGAAGACACACAACCCACACAAAGAACATGCCCAGAGAACCTGGTGCAGGTGATTAGGGAGACTGTGGCACTGAGCCAAACAGAACATCTACTACATAAGGCCATCTGGCGAAGGCTGGGAGACATAATAAATCTTCCTAACATAGAAAAAAACACAGAGAAGCAACTAAAATGAGAAAACAAAGAAACATGCCACAAATGCAACAACAGAAGAAAACTCCAGAAAAAAATCTAAAGAAAATGGAGACAAGAAATCTACCAGTGACAGAGTTCAAAACAATGGTTATAAGGATGCTCAATGAACTTAGGGGGAGAATAAATTATTTCAGTGAGAATGACAAAGAGATAGTAAGCATAAAAAAAGGACATAGAAACCATAAAAAAGAACCAGTCAGAAATTGAAAGGAAGAATACACTAGAAGAAATCAATAGTAGATTGGATGAAGCAGAAGATCAAATTAGTGAGTTGCAGAAAATACCCAATCAGAAGAGCAAAAATAAAAAAATAAAATAAATGAGGATAGTTTCAGAGGCCCCTGAGACAACATCAAGTGGACCAACATCCGCATCGTAGGGGTACCAGAAGGAGAAGAGGGAGAAAGCAAGGGATTGAGAATCTATTTGAGGAAATAATGAGGGAAAATTTCCCTATCCTGGTGAAGGAATTAAACATACAAATCTAGGAAGTGCAGAGTTCCAAATAAGAGGATCTCAAACAGGCCCACAATAAGACACATTACAATTAAAATGCCAAACATCAAAGACAAAGAGAGACTCTTAAAAGCGGCAAGAGAAAGGCAGCTAGTTACTTACAAGGGTACCCCCATAAGAATGTAGGCTGATTTTTCAACAAAAACTTTGCAGGCCAGAAGGCACTGGCAAGAAATATTCAAAGTAATGAAAAATACACACCTGTATCCAAGACTACTCTACCCAGCAAGGCTATCAATTAATATGGAAGGTGAAATAAAGACCTTCCAAGACAGGAAAAGACTAAAGGAATTCATCACCAACAAGCCAGTATTATAAGAAATGTTAACAGGACTTCTGTAAAAAGAAGGGGAGAAAACCCCATAAATACGAATAATAAAATGGCGATAACTATGTACCTATCAATAATCATTTTAAATGTAAATGGGTAAATGCTCCTATCAAAAGACATAAGATAGCTGAATGGATAAGAAAACAAGACCCATGCATATACTGTCTAAAAGTGACCCACTTCAGATCAAATGACACTCACAGACTGAAAGCAAAGGGATGGAAAAAGGTGGTTCACACAAATAGAAATGGAAAAATAAAAGCTGGGGCAGGAAAATTTATATCAGACAAAATAGACTTTAAAATCCAACTATGATCTTGCCCCCAGGAAGCCTATGGGTATGTGGGGCCCATGGATGGCCCTACATTTCCTTGAATTGGACAGGCCACTGAATTTGGGGATGCCCATATTTGCCAGTAACTGTGTGGCAGACGCTCCCATGGTGCCCCAGAAATTGGGATGCGTGTTATTCACAACATACCCACACTAAGTGGACCCCATGGTGGTATTACGCCTTAGGCATCTTTCTGCCTGTGGCAGGTGATATGATAGTTGAAACTCAAGTGTCAACTTTGGCAGGACATACTGCTAGAGCCTTGAATTATACTCATAGAGCCCTTAATCTGGTGACTGATAAAGTTGATCAAATTAGAAAAGCAGTACTGCAAAATCATATGGCTTTGGACATCTTAACTGCTGTCCAAGGGGTCACTTGTGCCGTTCTCTACACTCAATGTTATATTTATATCCCAGACCACCGGCACAACATCTCACAAGCTTTGGCAGGTTTCTCCCAAGAAATACGGGAAGCCTGGCGGCTCATTGGGAATCCTCTGCAGGAGAGGTGGGCAAGCCTAATGTCCACTTGGTGCTGGGTCTTAGCTCTCCTAGGAGGTGGAGCCTACCTCCTAGTGGCATGTTTTTATTCTCTGTATTGTTATTGTGGCATGTGGATACAGGGCTCTGCCCTCCTACAGCGATCATCTACCAAGCTTATATAGGTATAAGGGACGAACCCTGAAGGGGTGGAGTGTGAGGAGAGAGAAAGATGGCTGTAGTCAGGCTCCCTTCTGACACCCTTAGCCGCTTCTGGGTGGAAGTAACTCATCACTTCTCCCTCTTATGTAACCATGTGCCCAGTATGCATGCACAGGCTTCTGTAACTTGGCAGTGTGCCACTATTATTTAACCTGTGTATAAAAAGACACCGCCACCCTGCAAGGCTGGCTGTACCCTTGCTAGAATAAAGAGCTATGTCGCAGTTACCTATAGCTCCCTCTATTGTCTTTCAACTGCCCGAGCCTTGTATCCCTTAACCTGGTACCTTGAACCTGCAGCGACACAAGTAGAATATACAATCTTCTTGAGTGTACATGAAAAATTTTCATGATAGACCACACATTAGACCACAAAACAAGTATCAGTAACTTTAAGAAGACTGAAGCCCTATCAAATGACTTCTCCAATGACAATGGTATGAGACTAGAAGTCAAGAAAAAATCTGGAAAACACACAAACACATGGAGGCTAAACAACATGCTACTAAACAATGAAAGGGTTAATGATGAGATCAAGGAAGAAATCAAAACATACCTAGAGACAAATGAAAATAAAAACACAGTGACTCAATCTATGGGACACAGTGAAAGCAGTCCTAAGAGGCTAATTTATAGCAATACGGGCCTACCTCAAGAAATAAGAAAAATCCTAAATAAACAATTGAAACTTACCCTTAAAAAAATAAAGAAAAAGAACAGCAAACAAAGCTTAAAGTGAGTAAAAAGAAGAAAATAATCAAGATTAGAGTGGAAATAAACAAATTAGAGCCTAGAAAAACAATATAAAAGATTAATGAAACCAAGAGATGGATCTTTGAAAGGATAAACAAAATTGATAAACCCTTAACCAGAATCATCAAGAAAAAAAGAGTGAGGTTGCCAAAAATATGGCATAGATGATAGAGGCTTTGTTCATCCCTCTTGCGACCAAATCAAAGTTGTGACAGTAACATGGAGCAAATAGCAAGCAGTCACCTGGGATTTAGATGAACAAGCTCTACAACTAGCAAGAGAGAAATAAGAAATCACCTTTCAATGTGAGGAGGTAAGAAGGGGCGAGGAATCAAGGCTGCCTGGTCCCAAGCTGCTGAGTGTGACAGACGCTACAGCAGTGGCAGCCGGCAGCTACAGACACCTCTTAAAGGGGCCATGTCCATGAGTGGACATTCAATGGTGATGGACCTGCTTGCTCTGAGCACTAGCGCTGGATCAGTTGTTTAGGGGGCACCAGGGACTTACAGAGAGACACTGAGTTGTTGGAGTGAGGGTGGAGATGAGGATCTCTCCTGGACAGAAGAGCTGGTGGTATCCATTGTTCCTCTTTTGAGCCCTCCCTGCTCCCAGTGTGTGGATGCAGTGCCGCCATAGCTGAGACGTCATCAAACTGGATAACCAGGGTTTCTCTGCCCAGAGGATTCCTTGAAACTCCACCTCCTCCAACTCATGGTCCCACCCAAGCCATATCCTGGTGTGTCCTCTGTGAGTCAGGTGCTCTTTGCTGAGCCAACCCCAAGACTCACACTGGTAGCAGCTGGCCTTAGTTTCTTGCATGGCCTCTTGAGGTAATTATAAGCACAGCATCTGTAGATTGCTTGCTGAATCTTAACACATGGCCCAGAGGGGCACAGGCTGGGGCTAAACTTGGCCTGCAGCTGACCCACTCTCAGAACTGTGCAGCTGGACACCTACTACACAAAGCTGCACTAATAAGACTGGGAGACTTAGGAGCTTTGCTTAGCACATAGAAACAGACACAGAAAGACAGCCAAAATGGGAAGACAAAGAAGCAGAAACCATATGAGAGAACAGAGCAGAGATCCAGGAATAATGGAGTCAAGCAACCTAACAGATGCAGGGTTCAAAATGCTGGTTATAAAGATGCTCAGTGAACTTAGGTGAAATGTAGATGAATTCAGTGAGAACTTTAACAAAGAGATAACAAAAAAACATAAAAATGGAAATGGAAATTATACAAGGGAACCAGTCAGAAATGAAGAACACATTATCTGAGATGAAGAGTATATTAGATGAAATGAACAGTGGATGAAGAAGAGGATTAAATCACTGATACAGAGGATGGGGAAGCAAAGGACACTCAGTCAGAATGGCAAGAAAAAAAACCAAGACTATAATAAAGAGCCTATGGGACACTATTAAATGTAAAAATATCCATGTCATAGGGGTACCTGAAGGAAAACAAGACATTGAAGAGCTATTTGAAGAAATAATGATGGAAAATTTCCCTAACCTGGTGAAGGAAATAGGAAGCTCAGATGATCCCAAGAAAGAGAAACCCAAAGAGGCCCACAGCAAGACAGATCATAATTAAAAAGCCAAAGCTTAAATACAAAGAGAGAATCTTAAAAGCAGCAAGAGAAAAGCAGCTAGTTACCTTACGGTAGCACCCATAAAACTGGCAGCTGATTTTCAATAGAAATTATGTCGGACAGAAGGGCTTGGCACAAAATAGCCGATGTGATGAAAATAAAGGAACTAAAACCAAGAATACTTTATCCAGCAAAGCTACCATTTAGAGTCGAAGAACAGAAAAAGAGCTTCCCAGTCAAAAGTAAGCTAAAGGAATTTATCAACACCAAGCCAGTATTACAGGAAATGTTGGAGGGACTTTTTAAGAAGAAAAAACATATATCATAAACAGGAATAAAGAATGGTAATAACTACATTCCTATCAAGAAGTGCCTCAAATGGAAAAGAATTAAATGCTCCAACCAAAAGAGAGAGTGGCTAAATGGATGAGAAAACAAGACCCCTACATATGCTGCCTACTCACTTCAGATTAAAAGACACACACAGACTAAATGGAAGGAGATGGAAAAAATATATTGCCTTGATGGACCTAGAGGGTATTGTTCTGAATGAAATGAGTTGGATAGAGAAAGACAAATATTGCATGATTTCACGTACATGTGGAATCTAAAGAACAAAATAAACAACAACTACAACAAAAGTGGAAATAAACTCATAGATACAGAGACTATTTTGAGGGCTACTAGATGTGAGAGGGGTTGGGGGGACAGCAAAAAAAAAAAACAAATGGATTAAGAGGTAGAAATGGATAGTTGCAGAATAGACATAGAGATGTAGAGTGTAGCATGGGGAAGATGGTTAATGATGTTGTAATAAATATGTAAGGGGGAAGAGGGGTACTAGCTTTAATGAGGTGATTGCTTTGTGAGTTATGTGGATTTCTATTCACTAGGCTGTACATCTGAAACTAGTATATTATTCTATGTCAGCTATAACTGAAAAAAAACTCATTGAATTGTACAATGTAAATATGAGCAACCATTGTTTATTATATTTCAATAAAGCTCCCCCTGAAAAAGAAAAAGAGAGGACTCAAATAAATAAAATCAGAAATGAAAGAGGAAAAGTAACTATGAACCCCATGGAAATACAAAGGATTATAAGTAGGTACTATGAGCAATTATATGCCAATAAATTGGACAATTTGGAAGAAATTCATACATTCTCAGAAACATACAATCTACCAAGACTGAGTCAAGAAGAAACAGGAATTCTGAACCAACTGATTACCACCAATGAAATTGAATAATTAATTAAAATCTTCCAAATAACAAAAGTCCTGGATCAGATGGCTTCATAGGCAAATTTTAACAAACATTCAAAGAAGAATGGACACCTATGCTTCTCAAACTATTCCAGAAAATTCAAGAGGAAGGAAGGCTCCCTAATTATTTTTACGGGGTCACCATTACCCTGATTCCAAAATAAGACAAAGACATTACATAAATAGAAAACAGGCTGATATCCGTGATGAACACTGATGCAAAAATCCTTAACAAAATATTAGTAAACCGAGTTCAGCAATACATTAAAAATATCATACACCATGATCAAGTTGGATTTATTCCTGTGATGAAAGTTTGGTTCAATATTTGCAAATCAATTATTGTGATACACCATATTAACAAACTGAAAGATAAAAATCGTATGATCATAGCAATAGATGCAGAAAAGGCATTGAACAAAATCCAGCATCTATTTATGATAAACACCCTCAGCAAAGTAGGAATAGAGGAAACATATAATAAACATAATAAAGGCCATATATGAAAACATCATAGCTAACATCATACCCAATGAAGAAAAGCTAAAAATGTTTTCCTTAAGATCAGGAACAAGATAAGGATTTCCACTTTTACCACTTTTATTCAACATAGTATTGGAAATCTTAGCCACAGCAATCAGACAAGAAAGAGAAATAAAAGGCAACCAAATTAGAAAGAAAGAAGTAAAACTGTTGTTATTTCCAGGTGACATGATACTATATATATAGAACCATAAATCTTCTACCAAAAACAGTTAGAACTGATAAATGAATTCAGTAAATTAGCAGGACACAAAATTAATATTCAGAAGTCAGTTGCATTTTATATACCAATGATGAACTTTCAGAATGAGATATTAAGAAAATAATCCCATTTACAATTGGGTGAAAAAAAAAGACCCTAGGAATCGAATTAACCAAGGAGGTAAAAGACCTATACTTGAAAAATTATGTCATTGAATAAAGAAATTGAAAATACAAATAAATGGAAGCATATACCGTGCCCATGGATAGGAAGAATAAACATTGTTAAAATGTCCATACTACCCAAAGCAATCTATAGATTCAATGAAATTCCTAGCAAAATACAATGGCATTTTTCACAGAATTAGAGCAAATAATCCAAAAATTTCTATGGAATCATAAAATATCCCAAATAGCCATGGCAATCTTGAGAAAGAAGACTGAAGTAGGAAGTATCACACTATTATATCAAGCTATACTCCAAGGCTATAGTAATCAAAACAGAATGGTACTGGCATAAAAACAGATACATAGATCAATGGAATAGAATAGAGAGCCCAGAAATAAGTCTGTGCCTATATGGTCATTTAATCTATGACAAAGGAGGCAAGAATATACAATGGGGTAAAGACAGTATATTCAATAAATGATTCTTAAAAAACTGGACAGATACATGCAAAAAATAAAACTGAACTACCTTTCTACACCATATTACAGGAATAAACTCAAAATAGATTAAAGACTTAAATTTAATATATGAAACCATAACATTTATAGAAGAAAACATAGGCAATAAAATCTCTGATATTGCTAACAGTAATTTCTTCTCTGATATATCTCCTCGGGTAAGGGAAACAAAAGAAAAAATATACAAATGAGATTTCATTAAGTAAAAAGTTTTTACACAGCAAATGAAACCATCAACAAACAAAAAGACAACCTACTGAATGGGAGAAGATATTTGCCAATGATATGGCTGATAAGGGGTTAATATCTATATTTATAAAGAACATAATACAATTCAACACCAACCAACAAACAAACAAACAAACAAACAAAAAACCCACAAACACTTCAATTGAAAAATGGGCAGAAGACCTGAATAGGTATTTCTCCAATGAGGAAATGTCATATGGCTAATAGACATATGAAAAGATGCTCAAGGTTACTAATCATGAGGGAAATGTGAATTAAAATGTGAATTAAAGACACCTGTCAGAATGGCTATCATCATTAAATTGAAAAACAACAAGTTTTGGCGAGGATATGGAGAAAAGGGAACCCTCATACACTATTGGTGGTATTGCAAATTGGTGCAGCCACTATGGAAAACAGTCTGAATGTTCCTCAAAATATTGAAAATGGATCTACCTTTTGACCCATCAATTGCACTTCTGAGTATTTATCCAGAGAGAAACAAAACACTAATTCATAAAGATATATGCACTCCTATGTTCATGGCAGTGCTATTCACAATAGTCAAGATATGGAAGCAACTTAAATGCCCATGAACAGACAAGTGGATAATGAAGTTGTGGCTCATATATAAGATGGAATATTACTCAGCCACTAAAGATGAAATCCTACCATTTGCAATGACATGGATGGACCTAGAGGTTATGCTGAGTGAAATGAATCAGAGAAAGTTAAATACCATATGATTTCACTTATATGCAGAATGTAAGGAACAAAAGGAACAAACTAAACAAAATCAGACACAAATACAGAGGACAATCTGGTGACTGCCAAAGGTGGGGCGGGGGGGGGGGGGTGGGGTTAGGGGCTAGGAGAAAAAGGTGAAGTGATGAAGAAGTAAAAATTAGAAATTAGTAGTTGTGAAATAGTCATGAGGATGTAGAGTACAGCATATGGAAAATAGTCAGTAGTATTGTAATGGTTATATGTAGAGCCAGATGTGTGATAGAGTAATCAGGAGGGATTACTTCATAAACTATATAAAAGTCTGACCAATGTACTGTATACCTGAAACTAATTTAAAAAATATTAAATATGTGCAGCGTTTTGTGTACCAATTATACCCCAATAAAGCTATTCAAATAATAAAAAAAAATAAAGTATTGAAAGTACAAACAACAAAAAACCCCTGCCAATCCAGAATTCTAAATTCAGCAAAAGTGTCCTTCAAATATGACGGCAAAATAAAGGCTTTTTTTCCCCTGACGAAGGAAAATAGGAAATACACCAGCAGCAGACCTACCTTATATATGAAATATTGTAGGTCATTATTTAGGCAAAAGTAAAAAAAGAAAGAAAAAAGAAAAGAACAAATGCAATGAATAGAAAACAGCAAGATGGTAGATTTTAATTCAACTATATCAATAAAACTTTAAATGTGAATTGTATAAACATATCAATTAAAAGACAGATTGTCAGATTGGATTTAAAAAGCACCCAACTACATGCTGTCTACTAATCACATACAATTGGGTCCAGTTCTAGGACCTTCTTTTATCTCTCACTAACTCAACTATAAAACCTTGATGAGATGTATGGATACATGTTTGAACACTAAAATGTAAATATGGGCAGGGGGATTAGGGGAGAACACCAGAGTTTGAAATATCACCTAAAAAGCTGTGAGTTCAACATTAACATTTTTTTTCTTTCCAGCATCCTGAGCCTGAATTGAACATGACATGGAACCCAGAATTAAGCATTGTTTTTAGCAGACAGAGTAAAATACAGGAGAAGGCTTGAAGTTCTGGCCTGAGGAGTGGAAAAGAGACCTCCTAAAGTTCAGAAACAATGTGGAAAATTCCTAAGGTTTTTGTTTACTTCTTTAGTCTCACAGTGGGGGTAGTGACAGTAAAGGTAGCCCAGAAGCAAGAGTTGTCCATAATGTGAATCTTTAGAAATCAAAACTCTAAGGAATGAGGTCCTTTCTCTGGGTGGAGCCATGGCTTCAAGGAGACAAAACTAAATTTCATACTAGTTTTTCCTCTCTCTTATCCTGAAAATTGTTTATGAAAGTGGTACAGCCAAGACAGTGGGTGGTTTCTAAACAGAGGACAGAAAATGGGAGCCCAGGGAACATGAAAAAATAAGGGAGAGGGAACAATTTAGAAAAGCAACCACATTAAGTTGTTTTGAACCTCTGGGTTGACTTCTGACCAGTGAGTGCTTTGATCTGATTCTAATTAGTATACCAAAGGTTTGGAAATTGAACTAGCAAGTAAACCTCCATCCAAATCCCATACTGACCATGAAGTGGTGCACATGCAGGATTGATCTAAACAGTACTATAAACATTTTGAAAACTGAACTGATGTTGGAACCATAATATTGAAAGGTAAACTATGATATTAATCTCATAGGATATCGGGGTCTCAGACAATAGTCAGAATGTTCAAGATACAAACTAAAATCAATCAACATACAAATAACCATGAAATCTCAACTTACGTGGAAAAAGACCATCGACAGACCTGAATAATGAAATGACACATACATTAGAATTTTCTTAAATTATCTATTATAAAAATGCTGAATAAGCAATTACAAAAATCTTAAAAAACATTCAAATATAACAACTCATTTGAATCATTGAATCATCAAGTAGAAATTTTGAAACTGAAAAGTACAATAGCAACAACAAAAAATTCACTGAATCATCATTTGAATCATCAAGTAGAAATTTTGAAACTGAAAAGTACAATAGCAGCAACAAAAAACTCACTGAACAGCGGAATAGAAATGATAGAGAATAGAGTCAAAAAACTCAAAGATCCATCAATAGATATTATCCAATATGAACAAAAACAAAAAACAAAATATTGAAAAAAATTAAAAGAACAGATTCAAGGACCTGTGTATCAAAAAAAAAAAAAGACTAATATTTATGTTATTGGGGTTCCACATGGAGTAGAAAGAGGAGAGCCTAAAAATGTATTTGACAAAATTATGACTAGAAAGCTTCCCAAGCTGATGAAAAACACAAACTTAGAGATTCAAGTGCTCCCTTCGGCGGTGCATACACTAAAAAAAGAAAAAAGAGAGAGAGAGAGAGAGAGAGAGAGAGAGAGAGAGAGAGAGAGAGAGAGAGACACAAGAGCCTGAGCAAATCCTAAATAGGATAAAACCATAAAATCCCATGCAGACACAAAATAATAAAATTGTTTAAAACTAAGGAAAAAAATAATGTAGAAGGTAATTGTAGAAAAATGACACATTACCTATAAGGGAACAACAATGATTCAAATCACCACAGATTGTTAGCACAGACCATAGAGACCAGAGCAAAGTGGTACAAATTTTTAAAGTACTGGAAGAAAAGTTGTCAACCTACAATTCTATATCCAGCTAAAATATTTATAATTCAAGAAGGTGAAACAAAAACTTTCTCAGGAAGGGAAACTAAGAATTTGTAGCTGGCAGAACTTCACTAAAAGAAATGCTAAAAGAATTTCTTCAGACAGAAAAGAAATGATACCAGAAGGAAGTTAAGAATGTAGGAGAATGAAGGACGTGCCACAGAAGTGGTAAATATCTGGATAAATGCAATAGGTTTTTCTGCATTTTTGAGTTCCTTAAAACATGTTGGATGCTAGAAAGCAAAAAATGTAACATTGTATAACATTGTACAAGGGAAATTCTCAATGTATATAGACATAATATATAAGACAAACAGCATGAAGGGAGAAGCATAAAATGACGTATTTGGTGATAATGTTTATACGTTTATTGAAGTAGTAGCAGACTGATTCTATACAGACTGAAAAGTTGTGTGTATTTTGAAATCCCTAGAGAAACTACTACAAATTATGCCAAGACAAATAGTAAAATTCACAATAGATAAAGTAAAATGAAATAATAAAAACTGTTCAAATTAACCAAAGGCAGGAGGAAAAGGGTAAAATGAACACACAAAAAAAGGGATAACAGAAAACATACAAGAAAATAGTACATCTAAATTTAAATATATCAATAATTACATTAAAGGTAAATAATAGAAACACATCAATTAAGAGACAACCAAATACAGTTTGGATTAAAAATCCATTGCCCAAATATAGGTTGAAAGTTTTATACAATCTCTTCAAGAAACTAGAAAACAGAAAAACACTTCTCAACTTATTTTTTGAGGCCAGCATTATCTTGGCACAAAAACAATTTAAAAAGTTACAAAAAGGAGGAAAGGAAACATGGTGGAGTGAGAGACATCCCCAGATCTCTCCCCTTGAAACAACAATAAGCTGAACATCTAAAACTCAACAAAAAACACTCAAACTGCACACCAATATGTCTGATGGTGGGATCTGCACATAAAAGCTACCACAGGTCAGAACCCTGGGTGTCGGACGATGGACTGGGAGAAATGAAGCTGCCTTTCACCACCACTGAAGCTACCTGTAGGAGGAGGGGGAGGAGAGAGGGTGCAGTGAGTTCCTTGAGCAGCAAGCCTAGGAGAGTTTATGAGTTCCATGCAGCCAGGAGCAGGACACAGATATAAGGTCAGAAAGAAGAGAAGCGGACGGCAGAGAAACAAGAGTTGATTTTTACCAGCTGTGGCTGCAAAACCGAGGCTGAGCTGCAGCCTCCAACACCCAACTCGGAGGGCACCCCCCCCAATAC
The DNA here is from genome assembly GCF_000151845.1 of Pteropus vampyrus. Classification (NCBI taxonomy): domain Eukaryota; kingdom Metazoa; phylum Chordata; class Mammalia; order Chiroptera; family Pteropodidae; genus Pteropus; species Pteropus vampyrus. The sequence goes on along the minus strand of NW_011889299.1, from coordinate 167,006 downwards.
CCTCTGAGACCGATCACCGCATAGCCCCAGGGGAATTTGACCAAACACTACCAAAACTGATACTAACACTGACAGGGACTGAAACTGAGGGTAGTGGGTGTGATTAAATATATACAAGAAAATAAAAGGGCATTATTAAGGCTTTATATAAAGCAGGGATCCAAGAGGTTTAGACGCCACCTACTGGAAACCAAAAGAAACGTGCCTTCTTTGCAGCAAGATAAAGAGACTTTCCTATAACAAATCTTTCTGGGAAAAAAGCAGAATACACTTCCATTAATGCCCAGGCAAAGAAATAGTCCATAAAACACCATGAACAACCAAGCTGACAAGGTATCTCAGAAAGGAAGAGAAAAATCTCCAGGAAATAAGCTTATAGACATAGAAATATGTGACTTAAATGACAGAGAATTCAGGACAGTACTTCTGAAAAAACTCAATGAGATCCAAAACGAGTCATATCAACAATTTCAGGAATTGAAAAACACCTGGATGAGCAGAGCAAGGAGATTGAAACCCTCAAAAAGAACAGAATAGATTTCTGGAGATAAAAACACAATGCAAGAGTTGAAAAATGGAATAGAAAGCTTGGGAAATAGAGTTGAACAAATGGACGAAAGGATCACTGATATCGAAGACAGAAGTCTAGAAAAAAATCAAAAGGAAGAAGAGAGAAATTGAAGAATGAAAAATAATGAAAGAGAAATACAAGAACTAGCTGATACAATCAGGAGACGAAACATAAGAATAATGGGCATTCTTGAAGGTGAGGAGAAGGAGTAGGGACTAGAAAGCATTTTCAGACAAATAGTTGATGAGAATTTCCCAAATCCAAGGAATAAGTTGGGGCTTGGAATTCAAGAAGTCAATAAAACACCCAGTTATCTCACCCCAAAAAAGCCTTCACCACAGCACATTGTATTAAAATTATCAAAAATCAACAACAAAGACAGAATTCTTAGAGCAGCCAGGGAGAAGAAAATGGTAACTTATAAAGGAAAACCCATTAGATTATCCTCAGATTTTTCAGTGCAAACCTTACGAGCCAGAAAGGAATGGAATCAAATATTCAAACTATTAAGTGAAAGGAACTATCATCCTAGAATAATGTATCCAGCTAAGCTCTCTTCTAGATATGAAGGAGAAATTAAGACCTTTCCAGATATACAAAAATTCAGGGATTTCTCCACTACAGGGCCTGCACTACAGGAAATACTGAAAGGTATCTAAAACAAAATAACAACAACAACAACAAAACAATTATTATGATTAAGGTGACTAGCAGGCAGATAGAAGCAGAGGATTGCAACCCTTACTAAGGACAGGGCATTATAAGCTTAAATAATAATAAGAGAATTGTTACAGCAAGATAATAATGAATGATCATCATACATAAGAAAAAATTGAGAAAACAATGACTGAAAAGGGGAAGATTCAAAGATCTAAATTCGCAAAGTGGAATGGAAATAAGGCATGTGCAGAATAAAATGAACGACTGTATATATATATATATATAACTATCCTTTACATATTGATAATGGTAACCACACACTAAAGGTTAAGAAATGAAATATATAATATAAAACAAGAAGAACCAGAGGGATAACCAAACAAAACGCAACCAAAATAAAGAAAACAGAAACACAAAGACAAGGAAGCAATGGAAACACTTAGCTACTAGAAAGCAAAAGATAAAATGGCTATAAGAAGACCTCATATTTCAATAATCACCCTAAATGTAAATGGACTGAACTCACCAATAAAAAGGCACAGAGTTGCAGAATGGATCAAGAAACAAAACCCAACCATATGCTGCCTCCAGGGGACATACCTTAGCTCCAAAAACAATATAGACTAAAAGTGAAAGGGTGGAAAATGACATTTCAAGCAAATGGTATTCAGAGAAAAGGAGGAGTAGCAGTACTAATATCAGATGAAATAGAATTCAAAATATAAAAGGTAAGAAAGATACGAGGCACACTTCCTAATGATAAAGGGAATCATGCACCATGAAGATATAAGAATTATTAATATCTATACTTTCAATCAGAGAGCCCTGAAATATGTAAAGTGATTACTAACAGAACTAAGGAGAGAAACTGACCAAAACACTATTGTAGTAGGAGACCTAAATACTCCACTGTTGGAAATGGACAGATCATCCAAACCGAAATCAATAAGGAAGTAACATCCTTAAATGATGCATTAGACCATCTGGACATAAAGGACTTTTACAGATCCTTCCATGCCAAAACAGGTGCTTATACATTCTTCTCTAGTGCACATGGAACATTCTCAAGAAATGACCATATACTGGGACACAGAGATAGCCTCCACAAATATAAGAGGATTGAAATCATACTACCCATATTCTCTGATTATAATGCTTTGAAACTAGGGATCAACTGCAAAAAGAAATCAAGTAGAACCACAAATACATGGAGATTAAACAACATGCTACTGAAGAATAACTGGATCAGAGAAGAAATAAAAAGAGAGGTCAAGAGATACATAGAAACGATTGATAGTGATAGTACAATATATCAAAACTTTTGGAACACGGCAAGAGCGGTCATAAGAGAAATGTTCATATCATTACAGGCCTATCTCCAAAAACAAGAATGAGCTCAAATAAACGACCTAATGCTTCAGCGTAAAAAACTAAAAGAGGAAGAGCAACTGAGGCCTCAAGTCAGCAGAAGGAAAGAATCAAAATTAGAGCATAAATAAATGAAATTGAAAACAAATAAAAAAACAATAGAAAAAATAAATACAACAAGGAGTTTGTTCTTTGAGAAGGTTAAAAAAATTGACAAACCCCTTGCTAGACTCACTAAAGAAATAAGAGAAAGGACACAAATAAACAAAATTAGGGATGAAAGAGGGAAAATTATGAATGACATTGCAGAAATACAAAGTATCATGCAAGAATACTATGAAGAAGTATATAACGCCAAATTTAATATCCTAGAAAAAATGGACCAGTACTTAGAAAAAACAACCTTCCTAGACTGAATCAAGAAGATCTGGAAAACTTTAATAGACCGATCAGCAGTATGGAAATTGAAACAATCATCAAAAACCTACCAAAAAGTAAAAGTCCAGGACCAGATGCCTTCACCAGTGAATTCTACCAAATGAGATTTAATACCTATTCTTCTCAAACTCTTCCAAATATCGAAGATGAGGCAATACTTCCCAACTCATTTTATGAGGCCAATATCACCCTGATACCAAAACCTGGTAAAGATAACACACAAAAAGAAACTACAGACTGATATCTCTCACGAACACAGATGCAAAAATCCTAAATAAGATACTAGCAAACCAAATACAGCATCATATTAAAAAGATTATACACCATGATCAAGTTGGCTTCATCCCAGGGGCATAGGGATTTTTCAACATATGCAAATCAATCAATGTTATGCACCATATAAACAAATTAAAAAATAAGAATCATATGATCATATCAATAGATGCAGAAAAAGCCTTCGACAAGATATAGCATCTATTTAGGATCAAAACACTTAACAAAATTGCTATAGAAGGAAAGTACCTTAACATAATAAAGACCACATATGACAGACCCTCAGCCAACATTATACTTAATCATGAAAAATTAAAACCTTCCCTCTAAGATCATGAACAAGGCAAGGCTGTCCATTATCGCCATTATTCAATATAACATTGGAGGTCCTAGCAAGTACAATTAAGCATGAAAAAGACATAAAAGGCATACTAATAGGAAATGAAGAAGTCAAACTATCACTATTTGTGGATGACATGATTCTCTATATAGAAAACCCTAAAGACTCCACAACAATACTATTAGAAACAATAAGCAAATACAGTAAAGTCTCTAGATACAAAATCAATGTTCAATAATCCATAGTATTCCTATACTCTAATAATGAAGTGTCAGAAAAAGAAGTGGAAAAAATAATTCCTTTTGCAATTGCAACAAGTAGAATAAAATACCTAGGAATAAATTTAATGAAACATGTGAAGGACCTATATAATGAAAACTGCAAGACCCTATTAAAAGAAATCAAAGAAGATACAAAGAAATGGAAAGATAGTCCATGTTCTTGGATTGGAAGAATCAACACAGTTAAAATGACCATATTACCTAAAGCATTATACAGACTTAATGCAATCCCCATCAAAATCTCATTGGCATTTTTTACAGAAATAGAACGGAAAATCGTGAGGTTATTATGGAAACACAAAAGACCTTGAGTGGGCAGAGGATCCGAACAGACACTTTTCCCTAGAATACATCCAATGGCCGCCAAATACATGAAAAGATGCTCAACATCTCTAGCTATTAGGGAAATGCAAATCAAAACCACAATGAGATACCATCTCAACTGTTAGAATACCTGTAATCAACAGGACAAGTAATAACAAATGTTGGAGAGGATGTGGAGAAGGAACACTGACACACTGTTGGTGGGACTGCAAATTGGTACAGCCACTATGGAAAACAGTATGGAGGTTCCTTAAAAATCTAAGAATTGATCTACCATATGATCCAGCAATCGCTCTACTGGGTATTTAGCCAAAGACTTGAAAGCTCATATCCAAATAGATATTTGTACACCGATGTTCACAGCAGTGTTATTCACGGTGGCCATGACATGGAAGCAACCAAACTGTCCTATGATAGATGATTGGCTAAAGAAGCTGTGGTACATATTTACGATGGAATATTACTCAGCCACAAGGAGAGATGAAATACTGCCATTTGTGACAACCTGAATAGACCTTGAGATAATCATGCTAAGCGGAATAAGCTAGACTGAAAAAGTTGAAAATCACATGATATCACTTTTATGTGGGATAGAGACCTAAAAGCAACAAATGAACAGAACGAACAATCAGAGATTCATACACATGGACTATAGACTAGCGGTTTTTCAAGGGTAGGGGGTGGAGTAGGAGGGTTGAGGTAGACGCAGTAAAATGGGTCAAATATAGTGGGGTAGGGGTAGGGCGAAGTGGGTAAAGTGGATCAAATATATGGTAGCTGAAGGAAACTGGACTCTGCATGGTAAACACATAATAGAATATATAGATGTCAAATTATAATGTATATCTGAAAATTATATAATTTTATTAACCGATATTATCCCAATAAATGTAATTTAAAAAAAATGGAGCATTGGCCTAAATATAAAATATAAAGCTATAAAACTTCTAAAAGGAAACATAGGAGAAAATTTGCATGATATTGGTTTTGGCAATGAGTTGTTAGTTACATCACAGAAAGCATCATTCATAAAAAAATTAATAAATTGAATGACATAATTTTAAAACATTTATTTGTAAAAGACTGTTAAAAGAATGACAACAAATGCTGTAGATTGGGAGAACATATTTGCAAATTATGTATTTGGTATATACAGAATATATAAAAAAACACTTAAAATTTAACATTAAAAGAGAAAATCTAATTTAAAAAATTGGCAAAATTTCTGAACAAATATTCCACCAACCCAAATATACAGATGGCAAATAAGCATATTAAAAGATGTTTAATATAATCTATCATTAAGGAAATGAAAATTAAACTGCAATGAGATACACAGTGACACATAACTATGATAATACTAAATATTGGTGAGGATGTAGAGCAAAAGGTATTTTCATTTATTGCTAGTGGGAATATAAAATGGTTCATGCATTTTGGAAACAGTCTGGCAGTTACTCATAAAATTCAACATATGCTTTCCTTATGACCCAGCGCTTACATTAGGAGTGAAATGTATTTTGGGAAGTGAATTGAAAAGTTAGGTTTACAGAAAACTATATATGAGAATACTCATAGAGTCTTACTGAAAATTGCTAAATACTAGAAACAACCGAGATGTCCTTTAATTTGTGAATGGGCAAACAATGGTACATTCATAAAATAGAAACAATTCAGCAATTAAGAGAACCATTGATTCACATAACAACTAGGATAATATCAAATGCATTATGCTAAAAGAAGCCAAATCCAAGAGCTAACACATGATATAATCCAATTTATATATCCTAGAAAAGAAAAAAAAATTATAGGAACAGATTAGGAGCTGTGAAGGGTTAGTGGAAGTCAGAGGAGCTGGCTGTAATGGTCTGTACAAGATAAATTTAGCGTGATGGAATTGTTCTGTTTGGTACTGTGGAAGTAGACATCTGATTCTATGTACTTGTCAAAACCCACAGAATTGAATTTCATTGTATTAAATTTTAAAAAATGAACAAGATATCTTGGTAACCTAGTATTGAATGCAGTTTGTGACAAATGAATCTAACTATAGCATAACCTCACTGAATGGGGTGGACACAGAATACCTGAAATAAGTAACTATGGAAAATGACGTTTTGACTGGATACTGTAAGGCTAATGACAGAAAACATCTGTACATAGATACTGTACTCTAGCTGATAAATATGTTTCTAGCAGGAGTATGGGTTAACAATTCTGAAACTACCACTATACTAGTACTGAATGAATGAATAAATAGTAAGTAATGGGGGATAAATATCTCACTGTCTAAGAATTTACAAACAAGAAAAGGGAGAAGGTCTAGAATAAACCTTGTAGTAGTATTGGATTAAGGTCAGAAATATTAGTATTTTGATGTTTATTTTAATGTATTCACAAATAGATAGATACAGAAATATAGATGTGTGTATGCATGTGTTAGTATGCATACATAGACTCCCTAGTTCTGTCTGCTGAGAGGACTAAAAGCAGTGACACTCTAATAGTAGAAAGCACATCCGCCATCCAGATCTTGGTTTCTAAGTACTATAATTCAATGAAAAGAATCATGAATCTTTAGAGAAATGGTTGGGGTATATTGTAGTGTAATGAAGTAAGGAGGTGCTTTAGAAAAGGGGTAGGAAGATGAGAGCATGTCAAAAGGACAGAGGAGTTAACCTAAAATGGCTCCTAATGGCTAAAGCTGGAATAAGTTGAGTAGGAAAATAAATAAGTTTAGTATAGAGTTATAACCCAAAGAATAAACTAAATATTTGTGAGTTCATATAGTTATATATAAGTAATTGAATAAATAAACAAATAGGGAGAAGGAATAAATCTTTTGTCCAGAGGGATTCCAAATAATAAATGTAGAATGATGGTAAACAGAAAATCACTAGTAGAACACTACAATAATAATTGCTGCAGGCACAATCTACTGATGAATGCTAAAATTGGTTAGTGAAAATTTAAGGAGTATCTGGATAACTGCATAGCCCCAAAGAATTATTCTCAAATTACTATGGTGGTTTTAATATATTTCTACAAATTATTTAATGTTCTTTTCTCCAGGAGGTAGTGGTTGATTCCTCTCCTCTTGAGTGAGGGATAGACTTAGCAACTCGCTTCCAACAAAGAGTATGTAAAAGAAAAATAATAACCTGGCAGACTCTACCTAATCCAAGTATATAATATCATCAGTAATAAGTCATATTTATATCATGTCCCCTCCAATATAATGTGATGCGAAGGGTACTTTATCTCTGTTATATTCCTCCTGAAACCCATAACCCAGTCTAAACATGACAAGATATCAGACAATCCCAGTTGAGGGTTATTCTACAAAATACCTCTACAAAATTGTCAAGTTCATGAAAAATTGTCACAGATTTGAGGATTCTAAGGAAATATGACAGTTAAACTCAATGCAGTATGCTAGATTGGATCTTAAAACATAGAAAAAGATATTAGTGGGAAAATTAAAGAAAATGGAATAAATTCTGTAGTTCAGTTAGTAGGAATTATCAATGTTTATTTCTTAGTTTTGACAACATGTATTATTCTATGTAAAGTGCTAACATTAGTGGAAGCTAGATGTTGTATATAGAGTAACTCTATACATCTAAAATTATTTCGAAATAAAAAGTTAAAAAATAAAAAGCTTACTCTTAGGACTGGCCTAGGTGGCCATCTACTTTCTGAATTCTTTCTCTACCTATCTAGTGACTTCAGGTGAATAAAACTTATTTTTCCTGCCACCAAATCTTTTCCTTTTTCTAAGGAAAAAATATTATAACAGCTAGTCACATTCTCCTCATGTTCTTCTGCAAACTTCCAGGTAATTTAAAGTAGTACAGTATTTTACTCAAGTTTGTATATGGTAGAAAACATTTAGGAGATATTTCCATATTTGGCAATATTTTGGGCTTGATTTGTAAAGAACCCTTCCCAGTACAAAACATCTACAAATACTGAATTTAAAACAATTAAGCATGGCTAAGCTGGTGTGAAAGTAATGGAAATTCCCTGAAGCCAGAAATGAGACAAAAATACAGATTCTAGAGATAAACTAGCACCTAAAAGCTATATTTACCCTGGTAGCCTGGATCAGTTTTATGAACGCTGGATCATGAACCCATCAGTAGGCCATGAAATCAAAGTAGCAGGTATAATCGGCAGCATATACTATATATCCTGATGATCTATACCTCTTGTTATTCATGATATTATATTGTTACTTCCCCTTGAGTGTAGGCTGTCTAGTGACTTGCTTTTAATCAATATAACAGGGGAAATGTGGTGCGATATCACTTGAGGTTTTATCACAATAAGACTCTGGCCTCTATCTTGTTAGTGCTATCTTGCTCTCTCACTGGTTTGCGCTAATGGAAGCCAGCTCTCATGGTGTGAGCTTCCATATGGAGAGGTCAATGTGGCAAGGATTTGAAGGTAGTCTCTGGCCAACAGCCAGTGAAAAACTGAGGTCTTCATTCGAATAGATGGTGAGAAACTGAATCTTTCCAACAACCATATGAGTGAGCTTGGAAATGGATCCTCCAACAGTAGATCCTTGATATGAATGTAGCCTCAGTCAGCTTCTTGATTGTAGCCTTATGAGAGATCCTGAGAAAGAGGACCTACCTAAGCTGTGCACCGATCTTGGAAACAAACTGTGAAATAATAGATGTTTGCTATTTTAAGCCAAGTTTTGCGATAATTTGTTACATAGCAATAGACAAATCATATAGTGGGTCACAAAAAACATTTTTTAATTTAACCTACACATATATACACATATATGTGTCTGTGTTTACTGAGTAGCAAAGTAAATATTTCTTCTGGAGGCGGTCACTGTCAAAAGTTTGAAACATTCCTGGCTTAGAACTTGGGCTTTAAGAGACAGCATATACAAGGGATATTAAACAAAGTGGGCTCAAAGTGGGAAGCTGGATCAGAGATTCTGACTAAAGTCTGGACCCCAAAAAGGTCATATAGTCAGTGGGTGAAGAAAAAGTGCCCAACTGATAAAGACTATCTCCATCTTGTATGTATGAAGGGAAACAGAAGTATAAATAAGTGTTCCTGAGATTTCCTAACCAAAGTCTGAATTCATGTGGGATTGGGACTGGAATGTACATTGCTTCTGTGGGAAAAACAAAACAAAAACAAAAAACAAACAAAACAAAAACAAGACAATACACACACCAGGAAGAAATAACCTATATGAACAAGAATCCACAGGAACAACAAACTGAAGAATCAGAATTGCAAAAACTGCAATTGGAATTATCTGATGCATACTATAAAATAAGTATGTGTGAAGCATTTAAAGAAGTGGAAAAAAGTATCAAAAGTATGTCAAAGAAATATGAGACTATAAAAAAGATCACACAAATTTTTAAAAGAATTAAATAAAACTTACAGAAATTAAAAATAAAAGCATTGAAATGAAAAATACAATGTATGGTTTAAACAGAAAATTAAACAGAAGTGAGAAGTACTAATGAACTGAAAGATAAATCTGAAGAACTTAGAAAGAATGTACTATAGGAAAAGAAGATATAAAAATATGAAATAGAAATTAAAATACAGGGCTAGACTGAGAAAGTCTACCATGGGTCTAATTGCCAGGGTTCTAGAAGAAGAGGATAGAGATAATATGAGAAAAACTATTTGAATAAATTATATGTGAGAGAATTTTTCAGAATGGATGAAAGACACTAGTCTTTAGGCAAGGAAAGCTGAGCTTAAAAAATAAAAATGAAAAGAAGCAACATTTAGAAAAATCATAAAATTTCTGAATGCTAAAGCCAAACAGATCTGAAAAACTATCAGAAAAAGACAGATTACCTAACAAGAGTAACAATTAGATTTGCAGTTGACTTCTCAATGGCAATAATGAAAACTAGAGATAGTGGAATAATATTATCAAAGTCCTCTGAGAAAATAACTATTAACACAGAATTGCATATTCATCGAAATTCTCTTCAAGAATAAGGATTAAAAAATACATTTTCAGACAAACAACTGAGAGAATTTATTATCAACAGACCTTCAATATGAGGGGTTCTATGGGATGTACTTTAGGAAGAAGAAAAATGGTCCCAGAAGGAATGGCTAAGAGACAAGGAGGAATGTTGAGCAAGTAAAATGGTAAACATAGGCAAAACTAAGCCAAGACTGACTTGGGAAATAACAATAATAAAAATGTCCACTTTGTGGATTTATAAAATAACCAAAAGACTCCCAGTTTTAGTTCCAACAGCTTGAAAGCTATTGTTCTCATTTTTAAAAGACAAATTTGTTTGAACTGAAAATCAATGACTTTGCTTGGACCTATCAGAGAACTAAGGTCATATAGAAAACTGCCACCCTAAAATATAAAGTCAAGCACTTCTAGAGACAGACAGCATCTGAGATTTACTTACCTGGAGCAGAAGGCACTTGATGCCAGAAACTATTAGGAACACTTAAATAGTAATTTGACAAACTGCTGGAGACTGTGTGAACTAGCATGAGAGTGAGAAGCTCCTGGGTGCTGTGATCTTAGGGGGTCTCCACACTTTTGCAGGATTTTCTTTCAGCAATTCCAGAAGGTTTTTGCTGTGGGGAATATAAGAAATCTCCCTGTGTGACACTGGTAGAATGAGGATAAGAGTAGTGTTATGATCCTCTCTCAGGCTCTTTTCCTTAACAAAGGCCTGGATTCCAAAAGGAATTCTAAAATTTTACAACAGCTATGGAAAGAAAAATATGACCCATAGGAACTTGGTCCAGTATTCATATATCACCTAGGGAGAAAAATAAAAGCCATCATCAACAGGAGAAAGAGCTTCAAGGAAATAGACCAGGAATGTTGTAGCCAAAGGACAAAAATAATTCTTATAGATACAGCCTCAAGACACAGGCTCACTGTGCAATCCAAAGACTAAAACTTAATCAGAGGATTAAAGAACAGCCTCATTCTCTCACACCTTTTCATTACACTAATATGCCTTCAGTAATAATAACAGCAATTATAACTGAGAAAGTGCAAAAGAAAGACTCTCTTGGAAGCACAACCCAAAGGGAAGCTTAAAACCCATGAGGAGAGACAAAAATGGTCATTAGAGTAATTCAAAGCCTCTTGTAACTTAACTACAATCAACTTCAGAAAATCTGAGACAAAGAGAAAATCTTGAAGGAAGCCATAAGGGGATAGGGAAGGCACCTTACCTACAGGGAAACAATGATAGAAATTACAGCAGACTTCTCACAGAAATCATGTAAGCAAGAAGACAGTGGAGTAAAATTTTTGAAGTATTGAAAGAAAAAAATCCTAAATCAATATTCAGCAAAACTTTCTTTAAAAGTGGAGAATAAAGACTTTCTTATATAAATGAAAAATATGAATTCGTTGCTAGTTGCTATACATTGAATGTTTGTTTTCCCCCAAATCTTATATGTTAAATCCTAATGCCCATTGTGATGGTAACTGAGGTGGGAACTTTGGGAGGTGATTAGATCATGAGGGTGAAACCCTCATATATAGGATTAGTACCCTTTTAAGAGAGAGCTCTTTTGCCCCATCTGCCATGTGAGGACAGTAAAAAGATAGTCGTTTATGAATCAGGAAGTGGGACCTCACCAGATACTGACTCTCCCAGCGCCTTCATTTTGTACTTCCCAGCATCCAGAACTGTAAGAAATAAATTTCTGTTGTTTATAAGCCACTATGGCATTATTTTATAGCAGCCTAGATTGATTGAGACTCTAGCGGAACTGCCCTGCAAGAATTGTTAAAAGTTAATCAGGCAAAAGGAAAATTAAGAATCTCAGAAATTTGGATCTACATAAATAAAGTTGGAAAAGGAATAAAGATAAAAAACCTTACTTTCCATATTCTTAATTGAGCTAAAAGATAATTGTCTTTATAAAGAAATAATAATAACAAAGTATTGAGTGATTATGGTATATAAATAAGTGAAACAAATAACAGCAATGCCTCAAGGGAAATGATGGAGGGATTGGGAATGAATGGGTATAAGTTACCTGCATTACATCTGAAGCAGTAGTGATATTTGAATATGGTCTTAAATTATTTAAAATTGTATATATATATATATATATATATATATATATATATATATATATATATTTGAGCTATAACCAAGCTATTTAATTTTTTGCCCAAATTTTAAATGGCAATTATTCCTTAATTCCCTTTACCCTTTCCTATCTCCAAAATGCCTCACATTTACACAAAACACATAAGAACACAATTTCTCTACTGAAAATTAACCAATGAATCAAAATATCCTCCTGTAAAAAGTAACCAGTAGGTAAGTAGGTAGTGGTGGTAAATATTTGCATAGCACTTTACTATTTCCTTTTGGGGGGTTCAAAGTGTTTTTTCTCTCATTGATAGTTTACAGAGGTTGGAAATCAACTTTTTTCAATCTACTAAAAATTAATAATGCTATATCTAGTAATGTTTGCATTTGTTAAAAAAGAAAAAAATGTATTAAAAGCGTATATTTTAAACCCTGGGGAAACCATTAAAATGGTTATTTGTTTGTTTGTTTATTTATTTATATTATGGTGATATTGGTTAATGAATTCCAGTAAGTTTCAAGTGTACAGTTTAACAGTACATATATATACATATATATATTGCATTGTGTGTTCACCACCTATAGTTGATTTCTTTCTGTCATCACGTATTTGACCCCTTTTCCCCTGTCTACCTCCCCTCTTCCATCCCCCCAACCCTCTGGTAACCACTAGTCTATTGTCCATGTCCACAAATCTCTGTTTGTCCTGTTCGTTTGTTGCTTTTAGGTTTATATTCCACATATAAAAAGGAAGTCTCACCATAACTCGAGAGGAGATAGAATTGGATTACATAAAATGCTCAATTAAAACCAATGACAGCAGGAAAAGATGGAGAGAGAACAAATACAATGAAGAGAAAACACTTGCCAAAGTAGTAGAAATCAATATAACCCAGAGAATAAGAAAAGAGAAACAGAGGGAGAAAAAGATTTTTTGTTGTTGCAGACACAGACCACATGAAAACACTTTATTTATGCAATAATTATACATATGTGTATAGTATTTTACAATTTACAAAATGTTCTGTCATATCTTATCATATTTAATCTACAAATCAACCATGGAAAATAGGTACTATTTATTCGTTTTCCCATAGTTATGAGGAAATAGACTAAAATAGATTGTGACTTGAAAGAGGTCACAGAGCTAATGGGATGAAGACAGAGCATAGGTTTTATGACTTTATATACAGTGCTTTTCACTTAAATCAACTGGAAATGTGAAAGAAACACTGTAGTACTTCAAGGCCACAGCAGACTTTTTGTTCCCAGAAAAATGCCAGAACTTATTCCCACCTCAATGCCTTTTGCACTTGCTTTCCCTTCTACCTGGAACATGCTTCCTGGAGACTTTTTTTCTTATTATAGTTGAATACAATATTATATTAATTTCAGGTGTACAATATAGTGATTCTACATTTATAAACCTTATGGTGTGACCACCACAATAAGTCTAGTAACTACCTGTTACTGTACAAAGTTTTTACAATATTATTGGCTATATTACCTTTGCTGTATGCCATGTACCTATGACTTATTTATTTTATAACTGAAAGTTTACATCTCCTATTCTCTTTCACCTTTTTCACCCATCCCCTGACATCTTCCCCTCTGGTAACCATCATTTGTTTTCTGTATCTATGAGTCTATTTCTCTTGTTTGATTGTTTTGATTACACATATAAGTGAAATCATACTGTATGTGATACATGCACAATGGACTATTATTTAGCAATAAAAAAGAAAGAAATTTTGCCATTTACAACATGAATGGACCTAGACGGTATTATGCTAAGTGAAATAAGTCAGACAGATAAAGGAAAATTTTAAATTGTACACTTAAGCACTAACTTATCAATAATAACCTTAAATGGTCTAATGATACCAATTAAAAGACTGGCAAAGTAAAAAAAAATGTGACCCCTCCAAAAGAATGTGACCCATCATTATACTGTCTATAAGAAATTAACTTCCAATTCAGTAACATAGGTAGAAGTGGGATTACTAGATCATATGGTAGTCCTATTTTAATTTTTAAGGAACCTCCATACTGTTTTCCATAGTAGTTGCACCATTTTACTTTCCCACCAACAGTGTAAAAGGGTTCCAATTTCTCCACATCTTCCCAACACTTGTTATCTTTTTTTTTTAAAAAGCTATACTAACAGGTCTGAGGTGATATCTCATTCTGAGTTTGATGAGCATTTCCTTGATGAGAAGTGACGTTGAGCAACTTTACATATATCTATTGGCCACTGGTATGTCTTCTTTGGAGAAATGTCTATTCAAGTCCTTTGATTATTTCTAAGTCAAGCTAATTTTTTTGTTATTGAGTTGTAAGTGTTCTTTATATATTTTGAATATTAACCTATATCAGATATGTGGTCTACAAATAGTTTCTCCCATTCCACTGATTGCACTTTTCACTCTGTTGATTTTTTTTGCCATGCTTTTTAGCTTGATGTAGTCCCGCTTGTTTATTTTTCCTTTTGTTGCTTATGCTGTTGGTGTATATCTAAGAAATCACCACCTAGACCAATGTCATGAAGCTTTCCCCGTATGTTTTCTTCTAGGTGTTTAATAGTTTCAGGTCTTATATTTAAATCTTTAATCAATTTTAACTTGATTTTTCTGTATGTTGTAAGATAAAAGTCCAATTCCATTCTTTTGCATGTGGATATCCAGTATTACCAATACCATTTGATGAAAAGACGATCCTTGAAATCAAGATCTTAAAGAAATATCTGCATTTCCATGTTCCTTGCAGCATTATTCACCAAAGACAAGATAGAGAAACAACCTAAAAGCCTATGAACTGGAATGTATTAAAAAATGTGATATATACTTATAATGGAATATTATTATGCCTTTAAAAAGTGGGGAATCTTCTCATATGTGACAACATGGATGAACCTGGAGGACATAATACTAAGTGAAATAAGCCAATCACAGAAGTACAAATACTGCATGATTCCACTTATATGAGGTATCTAAAATCATCAAATCAAAAGCAGAGAGTAGATTGGTTACTGTTAGGAAATGGGGAGTCGCTGTTAATGGCTATAGAGTTTGAGTTATGCAAGATGAGTAAGTTCTTGAGATCTACTGTACATTGTGCTTATAATTAACAATACTGTATTGTGCACTTAAAATTTTAAGAGGGCAGGTCTTGCTAAGTGTTCTTGCTACATTAAAAAAAGAAACTATCAATCGTCTAGTTTTACTATATTAAAGAAAAATAAATTGATATAGAAATGAAGGTTGTCAGCATATTACTGTTTTTCCCAGATATTGTGTGGGAGAATGAATTTTTTTCATACAGTTCAACCAAGATAATACATTGTGACAGATTAAATGCAGAAAATATGGGAATATATCTTCTATTAAGCCAGACATAAAATAGATTTGTCAATATATAAAACAACTTTTCCTTCCCACTTATTTTTTTTTTAGAAAATAAAGTTAATTTTTTGTGAAGAATATGCTATTTATGCTAACATGTAATAGGTTTATTATTTTCAATTTAAATGAGTTAAATGTATATTTTAAACAAACAAACAAAAAGATATACCATGCAATCACTAATTTACAAAAAAGGAAGAGTGGTTATATTAATATCCAGTAGGTTAGACTTCAAGTCAAAGAAAATTACTACATATGAAGGAGGACATTACATATGATAAAAGGATCAAGAATTCTAGGAAGATACAACAATCCAAAATGTGTGCACACCAGACAACAGGCCCTCAAAATAAACAAAGCAAAATCAGAAAGCACCAAACCAAACCAAACAAAAACAAACTCATAGACACAGACAACAATACAGTGGTTACCAGAGGGGAAGGTGGTAGGAGGAGGATGAGGAGGATAAAAGGGGTCAAATATATGGTGACAAAAGGAGACTAGATTTTGGGTAGTAAGCACACAATGCAATATAAAGATGATGTATTATAAAACTGTATACCTAAATCTTTTTGTGTGTGCGTGTGTGTGTATGTTTCATCTTTTATTTATTGCTTCTGAATTTTGAGACATTATTACTTAGACTTTCCAACTTTGACATGATAATTAATAAATGTTTCCTTTTGGTACTTGCATGATTTTTAAAAAATATTTATATCTCTGATCTATTTGGAGTTTATCCTAGTAAAAGTTACAACATACAGGTTCAATTTTAGATTAAAAAATGACTATTGAATTATCTTCAAAATATTAGTCAAAAACTCTATTGTTTCGCTGTAATTTAATTTACCATATAATATACTATACCTCCATTATATACTTGGGTCCAATTTTATTTTTTGGTGCCATCGTCCTTCTGATTATTTATGTACAAATGGCACATTGCTTTTATTTTAACTTTTATTTTATTATTAGTTTCAAGTATACACTATATTGGTTAGACATTTATATAGTTTATAAATGATCCCCCTGATTGCTCTTTCTTTCCTCTGGTTCTACACTTAGCCATTACATTAAAGCTAGCTGCATTCCCTATGTTGTGCTCCCCATCCCTGTGACCATCTATCAACTACTAATTTTGTATACCTAAATCTTATATAATGTTTTTAACTAATGTTACCCCAACACATTTAATTTAAAAACTGATAGAGCTGAAAGGAGATATAGACAAATATACAAGTATATTTGAGGACTCCAACACATTCTCTCCGCGACTGAGAGAATTATTAGAAAGAGAATCAGCAAGAATATAGAACTAAACAATACAATTAGCAGTATCTAATTGACATGTATAAAACACAACCCAGAAATACCAGAATAAATATTTTGCTCAAGTGCCCATGGTACATTCACCATGTTCTGAGCCATTAAACAATACTCAGTAAGTTGAAAATGATTGAAATTATACATAGTGTGTTTTCTGATCATATTGGAATCAAACTAAAAATTGATAAAAGAAGACTGGAAAGTCTCTAAATCCTTGGAAATTAAAGAAAATACTTCTAAATAATCCATAACTGAAAAAAAAAGTCTCAAAAGAAAATTTTAAACTATGCATAAAACCGACTGAAAGTAAAAATACAACTTTTCAAAATATGAGAAATGCAGCCAAAGCAGTACTGACAGGGGAATTTATAGCACTACTTATTTTGGAAACAAGAAAAAAAAATCTCAAATCAATAATCTAAGTTTCCGTTTCAAAAAACTGGAAAAATAAGAGCAAAATAAACAAAAGCAAGCAGAAGGAAGGAAATAATAGATAAGAACAGAAATCAGTGCTATCAGAAACAGAAGAAAATAGAGAAAATTAATAAAAAGCTGATTCTTAAAAAATGAACAAAAAGCTGATTCCCCCCTCCCCCCAAATCAGTGAAATGTGTAAACCTCTAGCAAGACTGACAAATATAAAAAGAGAGAGGACATAATGAGAAATGAAATAGGGGATATCACTGCATATCCTGTAGTCATTAAAAAGCTAATAAGAGAATACTACAAATGATTTTATACTTATAATGACTACTTAGAACATATGGACTAATTCCTTGAAAACTACAAACTCCCACAACTCAACCAAGATAACATAGGCAATATGAATAGTGCTATAACCATTAAAGTAATTGGATTAAAAATAAAATCTCCAGAAATGGAAATCTCTAGGCCCAGATAATATTTGTTTGAGAAGTCTACCACACATTAAAAGAATTAACACAAATTTTATACAATATCTTCAAGAAAACAAGAAGAGGAGGAAGCATTCCCAACTATTTTTATGAGGCCATAGTTACCCTGATAACAAGAAGACAGAGTATAAAAAAAAAAGCCCTAGAGTCCAGTATCTCTCATGAACTCAAATGCAAAAAAATCTTCAAGAAAGTATTGAGGAATAGAATCCAACACTGCATAAAAAGAATCACGGTGGGATTCAGTCCAGGTATGCAAGGGTAGATGAATGTTTAAAAAATCAATCAACATAAACAATATTGACAAGCTAAAGAAGAAAAATATAACAATTCATACAGAAAAAGAACTCATAAATTAAACATCTATTAATTATAAAAATTATCAGCAAGTTAGTAGTAGAGGTGAATTACTTAAATTTGATAAGGAACCTCTATAACAAAACCCTATCATCATCACTACCCTTAAAATGAAAGACTGAATGCTTCTCCCCTAAGATTGAACTCATGTAAGGATGTCCACTCTCTCCACAATTATGACATAGTAATGGAAGTTCTAAACACGGCAATAAAGCAATAAGAGGAAATAAAAGGCATACAGTTTGGAAAAGAATGAATAAAATATTCCCTATATGCAGGTGCCATGATTATATACATAGATATTCCCCAAAACTATAAAAGAAATCCTAGAACTACCGAGAGTTCAGTGAGGTTGCAGATACAAGATCAACACATAAAAATCAATTGTGAGACGTTCACTTCCATCCATAGGAGCTCCGTGGACCCATTTCCCAGTGAAACAAGCAAAACTGGCAAATACTAGAAAAAAACTTTTCTTAAAAAAAAATAGAGCAATTAGCTAGTAATTAGTGGAGCCTAGTGCATAATAACAGTTGAGACTGAGAGCTTAATAGAGAAATCAAGAAAAGAGTTAACGTGAGCCCAAAGGCTCCAAGAGTAACACTGAAGGGACAGACTTTACTATAATAGCTTAACCAAGTGACAGAGCAAAGAGTTATACAGTTATGCATTGTTTAACAATGGGGACATGTTCTGAGAAATGTATCATTAGTCAATTTTGTCATTGTGTGAACATCATAAAGAGCATTTACACAAACATAGAAAGTAGAGCCTACTACGCACTTAGCCTATTGCCTCTAGGCTACAAACGTGCACAGCATGTTTCTGTACTGAATACTGTAGGCAATTATAATAAAATGGTAAGTATTTGTGTATCTAAACATATCTACATATAGAAAACAAACAGGAAAATACAGTATAAAAGATAAAATATGGTACACCTGTTAGGGCACTTAACATGAATGGAGCTTTTGCACAAATGGAAGTTGCTCAGTGAGTCAGTGATATAATGAGTGAATGTGAAGGCGTGGGACATTACTGTACACTATTGTAGGTTTCATAAACACTGTACATTAGTTTATAAAAATATTTTTCTTCAATAATAAATTAACTTTAGCTTACTTTTTTTACTTTATAAATTTTTAAATTGTTTTGAACCTTTTACTTTATAAATTTTTAAATTGCTTTGAACTTTTGACTCATAAAACATATTGTACAGCTGTACAAAAATATTTTATTTCTTAATATCTTTATTCCAAGCTTTCTCCTACTTTTAACTTTTTATTTTATTTCTTTTAAACTTCTTTTGATAAATATTTCTTTTGTTATTTCTTACTTTTAAACTTAGTTTCAAACTTTTTTTTTAAAGACACAAACATGCACATTAGTCAAGGCTACGCAGGGTCAGAATCATCAATATCACTGTCTTCCATCTCCACTCCTGTCCCATGGGATGGTCTTCGGGGGCAATACCATACATGGAGATGTCATGTCCTATGATAACAATGCCTTCTTCTGAAATACTTCCTGAAGGACCTGCCTCAGGCTCTTGAAGGAGCATCACCCTTTTCAGAAATATGTTCATGGTGGTTTGCTTGGTTTGTTTCTTTTTTCATCATAGATTTGCTTGTAAGCACCATGAACATTTCTCTCTGCTAATGAAAACCTTTCGGTGCTGGGGTCCATGTTTTGAAACCTTTTAAAGAGCTTATTGAGGTCTGCAAAGCTTCTGCTAAACCCTTCACTGTGAATTTTCTAGTGGGCTCTTCTATTTCTTCTCCTGCAGTTTCCCCGCCTCCCCCTTGCTTATTCTTCAGCTATGTGTTTGTGTCCCAGTTCCATTTCCTCAGGAACCACCTCTGGGAGGTTCTCAAAGTTATCTTTATCTACATCCAGGTTATAGTTGTTTGCCATCTCAACCACAGCCATGTTGGTTTTTGCAACCTCATCATCCTTGGTAAATTTTTTTTCTTTTTTTTATTAATTTCATTAATTTAAATTAAGTTTATTGGGGTAACATTGGTTAATATAATTATATAATTTTCAGGTGTACATTATAATTTGACATCTATATATTCTATTGTGTTTCCCACCCAAAGTTTCCTTTAGCTACCATATATTTGATCTCCTTTACCCACTTCATCCTTCCCCAACCCTCCTATATTTGACCCCCTTTGTCCTGTCTACCTCTTCCCTCCTCTCCCATCCCCCCACCCTCTGGTAACGAATAGTCTATAGTCCATGCCCACGAGTCTCAGTTTGTCCTGTTCATTTGTTGCTTTTAGGTTTATATCCCACATAAAAGTGATATCATGTGATTTTCAACTTTTTCAGTCTGGTTTATTTCTGGCTTATCTCAAGGTCCATCCATGTTGTTGCAAATGGCAGTATTTCATCTCTTCTTATGGCTGAGTAATATTCCATTGTATATATGTACCACAGTTTCTTTAGCCAATTATCTATCGTAGAATACATCGGTTGCTTCCATGTCCTGGCCACTGTGAATAGTGCTGCTATGAATATCGATGTGTAAATATCTTTTCGGATATGGGTTTTCAAGTGTTTGGGGTAAATACCTAGTAGAGGGATTGCTGGATCATATGGTAGATCAATTCTTAGATTTTTAAGGAACCTCCATAATGTTTTCCATAGTGGCTATACCAATTTTCAGTCCTACTAGCAGTGTATGTGGGTTCCTTTTTCTCCACATCCTCTTCAACATTTGTTATTACTTGTCCTGTTGATTATAGCTATTCTAACAGGTGTGAGATGGTATCCCATTGTGGTTTTGATTTGCATTTCCCTAACAGCTAGTAATGTTGAGCATCTTTTCATATGTTTGTTGGCCATTTGTATGTCCTCTAGGGAGAAGTGTCTGTTCAGGTCCTCTGCCCATTTTTTGATTGGATCATTTGTGGTTATTTTTGTTGTTATTGAGTTGTATATTTTTGTATATTTTGGATATTAGGCCCTTATCGGAGGCATTGCTTGCAAATATATTTTCCCATTCAGATGGTTGTCTCTTTACCTTGTTGACAATTTTTTTTTTTTTTTTGCTGAGCAGAAGCTTTTTAGTTTGATGTAGCCCCTTTCATTTACTTTTGCTTTTACTTCCCTTGCCTTTGAGGTCAGATTCATAAAATCCTCTTTTAGTCCAAGGTCCGTGAGCTTAGGTTCTATGTTTTCTTCTATGCATTTTATTGTTTCAAGTCTTATATTCAGGTCTCTAATCCATTTTGAGTTAATTTTGGTGTGTGATGATAGACAACAGTCTAGTTTCATTCTTTTGCAGGTGGCCTTCCAATTTTCCCAGCACCATTTATTGAAGAGGTTTTCCTTTCTCCACTGTATATTTTTGGTCCATGTGTCTGTTTTGCTGCCAATACCATGCCGTTTTGATTACTGTCACTTTTAGTATAATTTGAAGTTGGACAGAGTGATTCCTCCAGCCTCATTATGTTTTCTCAGGATGGCTTTGGCAATTCGAGGACTTACGTGCTTCCATAGAAATCTGATGATTTTTTGTTCTATTCCTTTAAAAAATGCTGATGTGATTTTGATGGGGATTGCATTAAGTCTGTATAATGCTATAGGTAATATGGTCATTTAAAATGTGTTGATTCTTCCAACCCAAGAACACAGAATATCTTTCCATTTCTTTGTATCTTCTTCGATTTCTTTTAATAGGGATTTGTAGTTTTCATTATATAGGTCCTTCGCATGTTTCGTTAAATTTATTCCTAGGTATTTTATTCTTTTTGTTGCAATTGCAAAAGGAATTATTTTTTCCACTTCTTTTTCTGATGCTTCATTAGAGTATAGGAATACTATGGATTTTTGAACATTGATTTTGTATCCAGAGACTTTACTGTATTTACTTATTGTTTCTAGTAGTGTTCTTGTGGAGTCTTTAGGGTTTTCTATATAGAGATTCATGTCATCCGCAAATAGTGACAATTTGACTTTTGTTTCCTATTTGGATACCTTTTATATCTTTCTCTTGCCTAATTGCACTCGCTAGGACCTCCAACATTATATTGAATAACAGTGGCGATAGTGGACTTGTTCGTGATCTTAGAGGGAAGGTTTCTAGTTTTTCACCATTAAGTATAATATTGGCTGAGGGTTTGTCATAGATGGCCTTTATTATGTTAAGGTACTTTCCTTCTATACCAATTTTGTTAAATGTTTTGATCCTAAATGGATGTTGTATCTTGTCGAAGGCTTTTTCTGCATCTATTGATATGATCATATGATTCTTATTTTTTAATTTGTTTATGTGGTGTATCACATTGATTGATTTGTGTATGTTGAACCATCCCAGTGACACTAGGATGAAACCCACTTGATCGTGGTGTATAATCTTTTTAATATTTTGCCGTATTCAGTTCACTAGTATTTTATTTATGATTTTTGCATCCGTGTTCATGAGAGAGATTGGTCTGTAGTTTTCTTTGTGTTATCTTTACCAGGTTTTGGTATCAGGGTGATATTGGCCTCATAAAATGAGTTGGGAAGTATTGCCTCCTCTTAAATATTTGGAAGAGTTTGAGGAGAATGGGTATTAAATCTTCTTTGAACATTTGGTAGAATTCACTGGTGAAGGCGTCTGGTCCTGGACTTTTACTTTTTGGTAGGCTTTTGATGATTGTTTCAATTTCCATACTGCTGATAGGTCTATTTAAATTTTCCAGATCTTCTTGATTCAGTCCAGGAAGGTTGCATTTTTCTAAGTACTGGTCTATTTCTTCTAGGTTATTAAATTTGGTTTTATATACTTCTTCATAGTACTCTTGAATGATCCTTTGTATTTCTGTGATGTCAGTCATAATTTCCCCTCTTTCATCCCTGATTTTGTTAATTTGTGTCCTTACTCTTTTTTTTTAGTGAATCTAGCCAGGGGTTTGTCAATTTTATTAACCGTCTCAAAGAACCAGATCCTTGTTGTATTTATTTTTTCTATTTTTTTTTTGTTACTGTTTTCAATTTCATTTATTTATGCTCTAATTTCGACAATTTCTTTCCTTCTGCTGAATTTAGGCCTCATTTGTTCTTCCTTTTCTAGTTTTTTAAGATGAAGCGTTAGGTTATTTATTTGGGTTTATTCTTGTTTTTGGAGATAAGCCTGGAATGATATGAACATTCCTCTTATGACCGCTTTTGCGGTGTTCCAAAAGTTTTGATATGTTGTAGTATCATTATCATTCGTTTCTATATATCTGTTCATCTCTCTTTATTTCTTCCCTGACCCAGTTATTCTTCAGTAGCATGTTGTTTAATCTCCAAGTATTTGTAGTTCCTCCTGCTTTCTTTTTGCAGTTGATCCCTAGTTTCAAAGCATTATGATCAGAGATTATGGTTGGTATGATTTCCACTCTCTTATATTTGTGGAGGCTATCTCTGTGTCGCAGTATGTGGCCAATTCTTGAGAATGTTACATGTGCACTAGAGAAGAATGTATAAACAGTTGTTTTGGGATGGAAGGCTCTGTAAATGTTCATTATTTCCAGTTGGTCTAATGTGTCATTTAAGGATGTTATTTCCGTATTGATTTTCTGTTTGGATGATCTGTCCATATCCGACAGTAGGGTATTTAGGTCCCCTACTATGATAGTGTTTTGGTCTATTTCTCCCTTCAGTTCTGTTAGTAATTTCTTTACATATTTCGGGGCTCCTTGATTGAGACCATAGATATTAATAAGTGTTATGTCTTCTTGGTGCATGATTCCTTTTATCATTATGAAGTGTCCCTCAGTATCTTTCTTTACCTTTTTTATTGTGATGTCTATTTCATCCGATATTAGTTCCGCTACTCCTGCTTTTCTGTGAATGCTATTTGCTTGAAATATAATTTTCCACCTTTTTGCTTTGAGTCTATATTTGTCTTGGAGCAGAGATGTGTCTCCTGGAGGCAACATATGGTTGGGTTTTGTTTTTTGATCTATTCTGCAACTATGTGCCTTTTTATTTGTTAATTCAGTCCATTTACATTTATTATTATTGAAATATGAGGTCTTCTTATAGCCATTTTACCTTTTGCTTTCTGGTAGCTCGGTGTTCCATTGCTTCCTTGCCCTTGTGTTTCTGTTTTATTTTGGTTGGCTTTTGTGGGTTTTGCCTCTCGTTCTTCTTGTTTATGTTATATACTTCAATTCTAAATCTTTGGCATGTGGTTACCATTACGAATATGACGAGGACAGTTATATATATATAAATACAGTCGTCCATTTTCTTCTCCGTGGGCCTTATCTCTTTCCTCCTTTTGTGAAGTTGGATATTTGAATCCAACCCTTTTCAGTCATTGTTATCTCAATATGTTCCTATGTATGCTGAACGTTCATTACTATTTTGCTATAGCAATTCTCTTTTTATTATTTAAGATTATAATGCCCTGTTCTTAGTAAGAGTTGCAATATTCTGCTTCTATATGTCTGATAGTCACTTTACTCATTATGTATTTTTGTTGTTGTTGTTTTAAAAGGGGTGAGCTGACCCCTTTCAGTATTTCTTGTAGTACAGGCCTCGTAGTGGAGAATTCCCTCAATTTTTGTATGTCTGGAAAGGTCTTAATTTCTCCTTCATATCTAAAGGGGAGCTTAGCTGGATACATTATTCTAGGCTAGTAGTTCTTTTCACTTAATATTTTGAATATTTGATTCCATTCCTTTCTGGCCTGTAAGGTTTGCACTGAGAAGTCCAAGGATAAACTAATGGGTTTTCCTTTATAAATTACCATTTCTTCTCCCTGGCTTCCCTAAGAATTCTGTCTTTCTTGTTGATTTTTGATAATTTTAATGCAATGTGTCTTGCTGAAGACCTTTTTGGGTTGAGATAATTGAGTGTTCTGTTGACTTCTTGAATTTCAAGCTCCATCTCATTCCTTAGTTTTGGGAAATTCTCATCAACTATTTGTCTGAAAATGCTTTTTAGTCCCTGCTCCTTCTCCTTGCCTTCAAGAATGCCCATTATTCTTATGTTTCATCTCCTGATGGTTTCAGCTAGTTCTTGTATTTCTCTCATTCTTTTTCATTCTTTGGTTTCTTTTTCCTTCTGATTTATTTCTAGATTTCTGTCTTCGATATCACTGATCCTTTCCTCTTTTTGGTCAACTCTATTTCCCAAGCTTTCTATTTCATTTTT
This sequence comes from Pteropus vampyrus, assembly GCF_000151845.1. NCBI lineage: Eukaryota > Metazoa > Chordata > Mammalia > Chiroptera > Pteropodidae > Pteropus > Pteropus vampyrus. The sequence goes on along the minus strand of NW_011889299.1, from coordinate 141,520 downwards.
CAACTCTTGTATTGTGTTTTTTATCTCCAGAAGATCTATTCTGTTCTTTTTGAGGGTTTCTATCTCCTTGCGCTGCTCATCCAGGTGTTTTTCAATTCCTGAAATTGTTGATATGACTCGTTTTGTATCTCACTGAGTTTTTTCGGGAGTACCATCCTGAAATCTCTGTCATTTAAGTTGTATATTTCTATGTCTATAAGCTTATTTTCTAGAGGTTTTTCTCTTTCTTTCTGAGATGCCTTGTCACTTTGGTTGTTCCTGGTGTTTAATAAACTATTTCTTCACCTGGGCATTAATGGAAGTGTATTTTTCTGTTTTTCTAGAAAGATTTATTATATAAAGTTCTCTCTTTAGCCTGTTGTAAGAAGGCATTTTTCTTTTGGTTTCCAGTAAGTGGTGTCTAAGCCTCTTAGATCCCTGCTTTATATAAAGCCTAAATGTCTTTTTTATTTTCTTGTAGATATTAATCACACTTGCTACTCTCAGTTTCAGTCCCTGTCAGTGTTAGCAATAGTTTCGATAGTGTTTGCTCAGATTCCCTTGGGGCTCCACGATGATCGGTCTTGGAGTGTATGGGAGAGGGGCTCTCTGAGTTGGGAGTTGGTAGTTGTGGCTCAGCCTCGATTTTGCAACCAGGGTCAGTAAAAATTAACTGTTGTTTCTCTGCTGTCTCGTCCCGCTTCTCTTTCTGCCCTGATGGCTATGTCCTGCTGCCTGCTGCATAGGAGTCCCGGCACTTCCAGGCAGGGCTATTCAGGGAAGTCGCCGCACCTTTTCCCCTCCCCTGCCTCCTGCAAGGAGCTCCAGAGGCTGTGAGAGGTAGCTTCAGTCTTGGCAGCTTTTGCTCAGATTCCCCTGGGGCTTTGCCGTGTTCGGTCTCGGCGAGTATGGGGGGAAGGGCTCTCTGGGTTGTGGGTTGGGTGCTGCAGCTCAGCCTCAGTTTTGCAGCCAGAGATGGTAAAAATCGACTATTGTTTCTCTGCTGTCCCGTCCTGCTTCTCTGCTTTCTGCCCTGATGACTAGGCCCTGCTGCTGGCTGCAAAGAAGTTCCGGCACTTCAAGGCAGGATGATCAAGGAGGTCGCCACACCTTCACCCCTTCCCCTCCTCCTGCAAGGAGCTCCGGCGGCAGCGAGGGGCAGCTTATTTATTTCTCCCAGTCCACCGCCCGACACCCGGGGTTCTGACCTGTGGTAGTTCTTATGCACAGATCCCACGCTGAGACTTGCTGGTTGCAGTTTGGGTGTTTTTTTGTTGAGTTTTAGATGTTCGGCTTATTGTTGTTTCAAGGGGAGAGACCTGAGGACGTCTCTCACTACACCATGTTTCCCTGCCTATATATGGCAAATTCTTGTTTTGAAGTCAGGGACAAACCTCTTGAGTGATGAACACTCCTTGATGATATCACCCCAAGACCAAGCAAGTTTCTTGATGAAGTCATAGATGTTGTAAGCCTTCTGGAATTGCATCAGTGTCTTCCTCAGTTGCAGCAATAGTCCAGGAAAATGTTCTCCTCAGGTAAAAGGCCTTAAAAGCTGTCTATTGGTTGTATCAAAGAGGTGGTGTGTGGAGGGAGAAACATCACTTTGATATTGGGACGAAGATCATCAATAAAAGAATGTAGAAGAACAATATCCACATTAAGCAAAATCTTGAAAGTATGTAATTCTCCAAATAATATGTCTCAATTTTGCTGGCATAGTAATTCAGGAGGGCATTTTAGAAGAGGAACTGGGCCATCCATGACTTCTTATTGCTCCTGTAGGACACTGGCAGTGTGCGTAGTATGCTGATTAACATGCTTGAAGACACTGGGGTTCTTGCTGTGCCAGATTACAAAGGGTTTCAGTTTGTAGCCTGCAACATTGCCCTCAAGCAAGATTGTTATCCTGTCCTTAAAATACTTGATACCTGGCATTAATATGGCCTTCCTATGGATGAAAGTCCTTTCAAGCATCTGTTTCCAGCATAGGGAGGTTTCATACATATTTTTCCCTGGCAAGTAATTTTCCTCCACAATCAGCTTATCTAGAACTTCCAAAAATTCTTCATCTTTCTCACATTAGCACTAACAGACTCACCACTCACTTTCACATTATGTAATAAATGACGTTTCTTGAGTCATTTAAACCACCTGGAGTTAGCAGTATATTCAACATTGTAGTCATGTCCAGACTTTTATTTCAACATCGCAAATAAAATATTTGCTTTGGTCATAATTGTTATGGTGCCGAGAGAGATACACTTCTGTATCTGGTCTTCAATCAGGTCACTGGGAGTTTCTCCACATCTTATACAGGCCCTTCTAACATTTTTGTTAGTCTCATCTGCTTTCAATGAAGCAGATGCTTTAACAGCTTCCATCGTTTTGTCCTTGTTCTTCAAGATTGTAGTTTTGGTAATATGGGGCATGCCTGACTGGTGAGCAATAACCATTACTGATTTTCCACTTTCATAGTACTTAATCACTTTTAATTTTGTTTCAAGGTCAATCATTTGATGTAGCCCCTTACTGGAAACATTAGCAGTGAATTATGTATGCTTAGAAGCCATGATGAACAAAAACCATGAGATTAAATCAAGCACAAGAGAAAATGATGCAATCAAGAGATGCAGTAAACATAAGATGTATGAGGCTGCTGCCAGTGTAATACAGCATACTGTTTTACAGCAAACTTTTTACTGATATTTAAAGAAAAAATATTTAGGAATAAGTAAAAGAAATACAAATCTTATACTCTGAAAACTACAAAACATTGTTGAAAAAAATAAAGAGGATCTAAATAAACCAAAATCTCATGTTCATGGACCTAAGACTTAATTGTTAAGATGGCAATACTCTCTTATTGATCTATAGATTCAACAAAATCCCTATCAAAATCCTAGCTAACTTCTTTGCAGAAACTGACAAGCTGATCCAAAAATTCGTATGGAAGTTCAAGGGGACTAGAAAAGCCAAGATTATCTTGGGGAATAAAAAAGAACAAAGTTGGAAGACTCACACTTCTCAAATTAGAAACTTAATAAAAAAGATACAATAATATAGACAGTGTGGTATTAGCATAAAGACAGATATATAAACCAATGGAATAGGACTGAGAGCCCAGAAATGAACTCTCAAATTAATGGTCAATTGATTTTCATCAAGGGTGACAAAAAAATTCAGTTGGAGAAAGAAGAGTCTTTTCAACAAATGGTGCTGGGACAACTGGATATACACATGCAGAGAATGAAGTTGGATACTTATCTCACACTATATGTAAAAATTAACTCAAAATGGACCAAACATCTAAATGTAAGAGCTTAAAATATAAAACTCTTAGAAGAAAACCTAGGCATAAATCACTGTGACCTTAGATTAGACAATGGTTTCTGTGATATGACACCTAAAGCACAAACCAATGAAAAAAAAAAAGGTAAATTGTACTTCAACAAAATTTAAAACTTCTGTGCTTCAAAATATACTATCAAGAACATGGAAAGACAACCCACAGAATGGTAGTAAATATTTGCAAATCATATATCTGGAAAGAGTTTAGTTTCCAGGATATATAAAGAACTCTTATGAATCCACACAAATAAAAAAGACAAATATCCCAATTAAAAAATGGGCAAAGTATTTAAATACAAATTTCTCTGGAGAAAATATAGAGATAGCCAATAAATACATAAAAAAATGTTCAACATCATCAGTCATTAGGAAATGCAAATGAGAATCACAATGAGAAATTTCATGTCCACTTAGAATGTCTATAATAAAATTTGGACAACAAATGTTAGTGAGGATATAGAAAAATTGGAATCCTCATATGTTGCTTTTGGGAATGTAAAATGGTAAAGCCACTTTGAAAAAGTTTGGCAGTTTCTCAAAGCATTATACAGTAGTCCCCACTAATCCTGGGTTTCACTTTCCCTGGTTTGAGTTATCTGTGCTTGACTATCATCTGAAAATATTAAATGGAAAATTTCAATAATGAACAATTCATAAATAAAAATTACACATCAATCTGAGTAGTGTAATGAAATCTCACACCATCCAGCTTCATCCTACCCGAGACATGAATCATCCCTTTGTCCATTGTATCCACACTGTATATGCTCTCCTCCTGTAAGTCCCTTAGTAGCTGTCTGTTTTCAGATAGACATCATGATACCGAAGTGCCTGTGTTCAAGTAACCCTTATTTAACATAATAATGGCCCCAAAGCACAAGAACAGTGCTGCTGGCAATTGGCTATGCCAAAGAGAAGCCATAGAGTGATTCCTTTAAGTAAAAAGGTGAGTACATTTGCGACACATGGATGGACCTCAAGATAATCATGCTAAGCGAAACAAGCCAGACAGAAAAAGTTGAAAATCATATACTATCACTTGTATGAGGGATATAAACCTAAAAGTAACAAAAGACCAGGACAAACAAGCAGAGACTCATGGACATGGATACTAGATTAGTGGTCACCAGAGGGTGGGATAGAGGGGGAAGGAGAGAGGTAGATGGGGAAAAAAGGGGTCAAATATGTGGTGACAGAAAGAAATCTAACTATGGGAGAGGAACACACAATGCAATATATATATATATGCCTTACTGTTAAATTGTACACCCAAAACTTACTGGATTTCATTAACCAATGTCACCATAATAAAAATAAAGGAAGAAAGAAAGAAAGCTTAATTTAGAAAAAAAAAGGTGAGTACAATACAATAGGATATTTTGAGAGACCACATTCATGCAACTTTTATTACAGTACATTCTTATAATTATCTCATTTTTATTAGTTGTAATTAATCTCTTACTGAGGTTAATTTATAAGTGAACATTTATCATAGGTATGTATATATAGGAAAAAACATAGTATATATAGGAGTTTTTACTATCTGCAGTTTCAGGCATGCACTGGGGGTACTGGATTGTATCCCATGTGGATAAGGAGGGGAGTGTTCTGTAGAGTTATCACATAACTCAGTGATTCCACTCCTAGGTATATATTCAAGAGAAATGAAAACATATGACCATACAAAAACTTGTACAAGTATGTTCATGACAGCATTACTCATAATAGCCCAAACTGGAAACAACCCAAATGTCCACCAATTCAGGAATGGATAAATAAAATGTGATATGTCTATACAATGGAGTATTATTCAACTATAAACAAGAATAAAGTATCTATACATGCTACAACATGGATCAACCTTGAAAATATTATGCAGAATGAAGGAGCCAGAAACAAAAGGCAACATATTGTTTGATTCAATTTATATGAAATGTCCAGAACAAGCAAATCTATAGAGACAGTAAGTAGATTAGTGGTTGCTAGGTGAGGGGTGAAGGGAATCTGGAATGATTGTAAAGGGTATGTGGTTTCTTTTTCATTCCCATTTTCATGAAATATCTTTTTCCAGCCCTTTACCTCTAGTCTGTATGTGTCTTTTGATGTGACGTCTCTTGTAGGCAGCATATGTAAGGGTCTTGTTTTCTGATCACTTTGTAAGTCATATAAATATCTAATCAATATTTTGTATACTTGAAACTAATGTAATATTGTATGTCAACCATAATTGAAAAAAATTATTAAAAAAAGAATTGTCTTTGATGAGCTGTAAAAGTTACTAATGTTATTAATATGTTAAAAAAACGTAGCAGTTTCTTTTAGGGGTGATGAACATGTTCTGGAATTAGTGGTGATGGTACACAACCATGTGAACGTACTAAATACCACTAAGTTGTACACTTTAAAATGGTGGATTTTATGATATGTTAATTAAATCTCTATTAAAAACAAAAATTTTAAGGTATAGGAAATGATATATCAGGCAAATATTAAGCTAAATAAAACTAATGTATGTATATTAAGATCAGAAAAAAATTGGTTGCAGGACAAAATGCCAACATATTAGATTACCAGAAATATTCTTTTACACATCAGTAAAATATTCAAGTCACCAAGAAGATATAGCAATTCTAAATTTGTAACCATTTACAAAGTTTCAAAATTGATGTTGTTATAAGGAAACATTAACAAATTTTGAAAATCAATAAGCAGACAAAACCCCAGAAGAATAAAGAGCATTTTAGCCAGATAGACATGACTTAAGTATGTACTAAACTGAACCCAACTGTAATAGGTACATATTTTTCAAGTGCTCATAGAACATTCACCAAAAACTTTCATATGTTGGTCTATAAAGTAAAATCTCAGTAGATTTTATGAACTGAAATCATAGAGAGTTTGTTCTCTGAAGAGAATTGAATCAAACTGGAAACGGCAAGGGAAATGATCTGTTAAAATGGAAGTTAGTCCTGGCCCAAGGGCTGGCACCATTATAGGAGGCCTCCTGCTGTGCCAGACATTAGCCCTTTAGTTGCCAGATGATAATCAGTAGGTCCCAGCAGTCTTGGAAAAGGGACTGAGGTGATCAGGGCAACTGTGTAAGTGGTAGAGAAACTAAGAAATCCCAGAGCTGTGACTACTTAATAAATTTTCTGGAAATATTTTACAAATTCATATGTCCATGCAATTGTGCATCAGTATAATATCAGCCCTGTTTAGTAGGCCAATTATAGCATAAGATGCTTATATTTAAAAATAAGTCTGATAACTAACAAGCTGAGCATCTAACTCCAGCGATTAAAAAGGAAGAACAGAATAAATCTAAAGATAGTGAAACAGGATAAGAAAAATGGTTCAATAGAAAACAAAGACATAACAGAAGGAATCAGAAAGCCAAAAGTTAATTATTTTAAAAAATTTATCAAAGTGAACAACCTCTGGCAAGATTGGTCAAGAATAAATAAAAGAAGGTACAAAAAAATAGTATCAGAACAAAAAATATAACTGTAAATGCAACAGATTTAAAAAACACAAAAATAAGAAATTTATGCAAATACATTTGAAAAGTGATGTGAAATAGAAAAATTTCTAGATAACATAACTTAATAAAACTGACAAGTAGAAATTGCAAACTGGAGTGATTCAATAATTATTTAAAAGATTGTATCAGTTAAAATATTTCTTATGAAGATGATGCCAGGCCCTGATATTTTTACCTGAAAGTTGTGCTAAATATTTAAAGAACAAATAGTTCCTTGCACAGTCTCTGTCAGAAAATAGAACGAAAAGAAATAGTTCCCACTTCATTTTATGACACCAAAACAGAAAAACATAAGAATGGAAAAATTACAGGCCAATCTCTTTCATTAATAAAATGTCAAATTTCTAAACAAAATATTAATAAACTAAATCCAAGTAGTTTTTATTTACCCTAGGACTGCAAGATTAGTTCAGTGCAATAAAAAAATTTCTAATGTAATATACATTAACAGATCAAAATATACAATCAACATGTCATCTCAGTGGATACAGAAAGCACCTTTAATAAAACTCAGGGGTCCGGTCAAGAGGGCGTAGACAGTAGACTCTGTGCTCACCTCCTCTCCCGACCACACCAAAATTATAACGAAACTACAGAAAAATCATCACTGGGATTCAACTGAGGTCTGGCTGAACAGAAGTCCTACAGCTAGGAACATACATAAGAGGTCACCTCCAGGCTGGTAGGAGGGGAGGAAACGTGAAATGGCCTGGTCCCACAACCATGTGTTGTGGTCAAAAATCAGGAGGGTTATCTTGGCTGCAGAGCTCTCCCACCCACAGAGGAGCGAGGGGTTCCGGCTCCATAGCGGGCCCCCAGCCTAGGGTTCTAGTGCTGGGAAGAACAGCCAGCAGAGATTGTGGCTGAGTGAGACGGAGGACCACTGGAGTAGCAGATGCTCCTCTTAAAGGGCCTGTGTGAACTTAATTGGTGGCGGACTCATTTGTTCTGATCTCCAGTGGTGGGCAGCTGCTTGAAGAGTGACAGGAACACAAGGGGAAGAACTGAGTTGTCTGGCTTCAGGGCAAAGGCTGGAGGGGTGGTTTTCACCTGGACAGAAGCGCTGGCAGTATCCATTGTTCCTTTGTTGAGCCCTAATCCTCTCCCAGCGTGTGGACTCAGACAGCCACCATATCTGCGTCATATCCATCAACTTGTTTAACACAGGTTGCTCTGCCCAGGTGATTCCTTGAGACTCCACCTCTCTCAACTTGCAGGTCCACCTAAGTTGCCTCCAGTGGTTTATTCCATATATTTGGCCTATCTTGGCTCATTTTGTGGACTTTCCTAAAATCTCCCAAAAGCTCACAAAACTCAAAGAAGCAGCATCTGGTCTTGGCATGCCCTGTACCTCTTGCTGAGCAGCCCCAAGTCTGGTACAAGCAACAGCTAGTCTTGATTCATGGCTTGGCCTCTCGAGGCACCTACAAGCCAAGCACGAGTGGTAGCCATCTGAGAATTGGTTGGAGACTCTTACCAGGTGGCCCTGGAAGTGAACAGGCTGTGGCTAAACTTGGCCTGCAGCTGGGACCCTCTCAGGAGGCCTTGGGCCAAAACACCTGGTGGCTTGTTTCGACCAGCAACAGAGCCGGAGCAGTACCCAGGACTGCCTCTGAGGAGGACACATTTGAAGAGCAGAATGGGCAGGCATGAGAGCCCTGCTAAAGTGAATCCTGCTCTGTAGGGTCAGCTGCTCACTGGCCAAACCACATAAGCAATCAGCTCAAGGGTCAATCTCTCCCATCAACATGCAAACAGCAACCAAGTCTAAACTACAACAGGAGGGCACATACAACCCATACAAAGGACACACCTTGAGTACCTTGCTCAAGTGACCAGGGAAGACTGTGCTATTGGGCCCCACAGGACACCTACTATATAAAGACACTCTTCTAAGACTGGGAGACTTAGGAGCCCTACCTAATACATAGAAACAAACACAGGGAGACAGCCAAAATGGGGAGACAAAGAAAGAAACATGTCCTACAGGAAAACAACTCAACGAAATGAAGATAAGCAATATGCCAGATGTAGAGTTCGAAACACTGGTTATAAAGATGCTCAATGAACTCAGCAGAAGAGTAGATGAACTCAGTGAGAACTTTAACAAAGTGATAGAAAACATAAAAATGGAGATGGAAAACATAAAAGGGAACCAGTGAGAAATGAAGAATACAATGTCTGAGATGAAGAGTACATTAGAGGGAATCGACAGATTGGATGAAGTGGAGGATTGAATCAGCGATTTAAAGCAGTGGTCTCCAACCTTTTTGGCACCAGGGACTGGTGCTCCTATGAGAATCTAATGCCTGATGATCTGAGGTGGAGCTGAGGTGGTGATGCTAGTGCTGGGAGCAGCTGCAAATACAAAAGAAGTTTCGCTCACTGGCCCGCCGCTCACCTCCTGCTGTGCAGCCTGGTTCCTAACAGGCCATGGATTGGTACTAGTCTGCAGGTAGGGGGTTCGGGACCCCTGATTTAGAGGATGGGGTAACAAAGAACACCTAATCAGAACAGCAACAAGAAAAAGGAATAAAAAATTATGAGGATAGTTTAAGGGGTATCTGGGACAACATCAACTGTACCAACATTCGCATTGCAGGGATACCAGAAGGAGAAGAGAGAGAGCATGGAATTGAAATCCTATTTCAAGAAATAATAACAAAAAACTTCCCTAACTTGGCAAAGGAAATATACATACAGGCCCAGGAAGCATAGAGAGTCCCAAACAAGATGAACCCAAAGAGGCCCACACCAAGACACATCATAATTAAAATGCCAAAGGTTAAGGACAAAGAGAACATCTTAAAAGCAGCAAGAGAAAAGCAAGTAGTTACCTACAAGGGAGCTCCCATGAAACTATCAGCTGATTTCTCAACAGAAATTTTGCAGGCCCAAAGGGACTGGCAAAAAATATTCAAAGTGATGAAAAGCAAGGCTTCTATCAAGACTACTCTACCCAGCAAAGCTATTGCTTAGAATAAAAAAACAGATAAAGAGCTTGCCAGACAAAAAAAAGCTAAAAGAGTTCATCACCACCAAGCCAGTATTACAGGAATGTTGGAGGGACTTCTTTAAGAAAAAAAAAATATGTATCAAAAATATAAATAATAAAATGGCAACAACTACATACTTAGCAACAAGTATTTGAAATGAAAAAAAAAATTAAATGCTCCAATCGAAAGGTAGGGTGGCTGAATGGATAAGAAAACAAGACCCTTGCATATGCTGCCTACAATTAACTCACTTCAGAGCAAAAGACACATACAGACCAAAAGTAAAAGGATGGAAAAAGATATTTCATGAAAATGGAAATGAAAAATAAAAAGCTGATAGCAATACTTATACCAGACAAAGTAGACTTTAATAAAAAGGCTATAACAAAAGACAAAGAAAGAAGAGTCTAGTAATTTCACTTCTGGATATTTATCCAAAGAAACCCAAAACAGTTCTTTGAAGGGACATGTGCATTCATATATTCATTGCAGCATTATTTACAATAGCCAAGATATGGAGGCAACCTGGGTGTCCATCGTGGATGAATGGCTAAAGAAAAGGTGGTACATATATACAATGAAATATCACTCGGCCATTAAATAAATAAATAAATAAATAAATAAATAAATAAATAAATAAATAAATAAATAAATAAAATCTTTATATCTGTAACATGGATGGACATGAGGGTATTGTGCTGAATGGAGTAAATCAGATAGAGGAATGCCATATGATTTTACTTATATGTGGAATCTAAAGAACAAAATAAATAAAACAGAAACAAACTTATAGACACAGAGAACATTTTGAGGGTTACAAGGTGGGAGGGCGGTTGGGGGGGTGGGTGAAAAAGAGGGAAGAGATTAAGAATTACAAATTGGTAGTTACAAAATAGTCAAAAAATGGGGATGGAACATATAGCATAGGGAATATAGTCAATAATATTGTAATAAGTATGTACAGTGTCAGATGGGTACTAGATTTATTCATGAGTTTTAGAGATGTCTAACCACTATGTTGTACACCTGAAACTAGTATTGTATGCCAACTATAATTGAAAAATAAAAATATTATTTTAAGAAAAGGAGACTATAAAATACAAATAATCTAAGATTACACCTATTGATTGTTAAAGTTAACTAAAATGGAACAGGATCTCCAAATGTCCATATTGTGCAGGTTTGGATGATACACATGCTAGATGTTTGCTTTTTATACTGATAATAATTTAGGCCAAATTCAATCTGGAAAATAAATAAAACAATATTGAGCATCTACTCATTTAAAAATAATCCTATTGACAAATTAAGAATAAAGTGAATTTCCTTAACCTGTTAAATGGTATCTACAAAAAGAAAGAAAAACTACAGCAAACTTACTCAATGGTAAAACTTTAAAAGCATTCCCTTTAAAATTAGGATCAACATAAGCATGCACACTATTAACATTTCTATACAACGCTGCACTGAAAATGGTGTGTGTGTGTGTGTGTGTGTGTTTGTGTTTATTAAAGCAGTGTAGTGATATATGAAAAAGAGACTTAAAAAAGGAAGATTGGAAGGGGAAAAAGACAACCGTTACTTACAAATTATCAAAATTAATAAGTTGATCAGTTTTGTTAGTTACAAATGCAGTACACAGAAACCCAATTACTTTTGTATGCATTAGCAATAAACTGCTATAAAATGTAATTTTCTAAGAGTATCATTTAAAATAGCAACAGAAATAAGCAAAAACATTTCTTATAATGATGTGCAAGTCCTTTTAAATTACAAAACTTCCCTCAAATAACATAAAAAATGTGTAATAGATGGAGAGGCATACCATGTTTACAGAACTCAATATTGCAAAGATGTTAACTTTCCTTAAATTGATCTACAGATCAAACATAATTCCAATCAAAATCCTAAAAGTTTGTGTGTGTGTGTGTGTGTGTGTGTGTGTGTGTGTGTGTGTGTGTGTGTATAACTTGGTGTAACTTGATAAGCTTATTCCAAAATTTATGGGGACAAAACTTCATTTCATTTAATAGCATTTCATAACCCAAAACTAGAAACTACTTAAATGCTCATGAACAGTAAGATGGAAAAACAAACTGTGGAATATTAACAAAATGTAACATTACACAGCAAGGAGAATAAACAAGCTACAATTTCATGCAACAATAATATAGATGGTGATCAAAACATAAAGGCGAGAAAAACAAGTCATAGATGAATATACACAAATGTTCAAGTACTTTACACACATTAGTGCATTTAATCCTCAGAACAACCTCATTAAGTGACTGTGTGCCTTCCCTCCCCCACCAACCCCTTTGGGACCAGGTAGGTCTTCTAGAGAGGATGCTCCAAACAAAAAATAATTCAGACATTTCTGGGGTAAGTAGCCTGGCATTTCCAGGAAAAAAGGTGAGGCAGACATTGCCCAAGGCAAGAAGAGGCAACTGCTATCTAAGTTTATTGTACCTGTGATCTGACATAATTCAATCAATCCTAATGAGTCTTATGCACACAGAGCCCCATGCTTGGCTATGGTAAGTGGTAGAGTGGAAGCAGCACAGAATGACCATTTACTGAGCACCTGGCACGTGCCATGCTGTGGGCTTGATGCTGGGGATGTGATGGACAAAAAGACCACACATCCACCTTGCTGTTTAAATAATGATAACTAATATTTATTGAGTATTTTACTATGAGCTAGAAACTCTTAAGCATTTTATATGCTTTAGCTCTCTAATCATCACAACAACACTATTACTAACATATTTTTACAGCTGAGGAAATGGAAACACAAAGAAATTAAGAGATTTGTCTAAGGTCATAGAGGCAGGAGCTGGGACTCAAACCTAGGCAGTCTGAATCCAGAACCACTGAATCACTCCAACAATGTGGCGGCAGGGGGGCGGAGGGTGTAGATACTAATCCTGTTTTACAGCTGAGGAAAGAGCAGCTCAGAACTAAAGTGAGCACATACTTATTTTGTACCCTTTATGTGACAGAGACTATATTAGGTGATTAATACATATTATTTCTCCAACCTGAAAGACGAAGTTCCCAGGTATGCAGAGTGGCTTGTCTGTTTGCCAGCTAAACCCAACAGCCCCATGGAAAGGATCAAGAGTGGCTGGGTGGGTGAGGGTAGGATGTAATTCTGTCTCATCCAGGTTCCTTTCCAGATGAGTAAGAAAAACTGCTGGTGGAAAAGAGGAGGAAGGAGGACAGGATCCAGGAGGCTGGGCTTTTTTCCGCTCTTCCTCTTCTTCCATCCACACTTTACATCCTACATACTATATTTAACATCCTACATCTTCCTGGATCCTCTAAGCAACTACCTTTCTCCCTGCTAGCCCAGACCCTGGACCTCCTCTATCATTAGCATAGTGGAAGTTTGGTCAACTGGTCCTTGAGATGTCTGAGTCCTACTGTCCACAGCTGTCTTATCTCCGCCCACCTTATGGATCCTCAGGCCATAACAGTTGGGCTGGAAGCACCTTGATCCACAACTGTCCTGTTATCTATGGGAAATGGCATACTACAGTTAAATACACACACACACACACACACACACACACACACACACACACACACACAGAGGTTTTGTTTGCTTCTCCTTTGACCATTCTCTTTCTTAAATTTTCAAAATGAACATTATACCAACAGGCTGTTCCTGAGAAGATTAGGTGTCTTCTCCCTCTCTCTGGAGAAAGCAGCAAAATTGTCCATATGTGCCAAGAAGGCAATGCAGGAGATAGGACACCCAGCCTTTCCCAACCCAGTCAGGTATAGACTTATTAGAAGAGGCCTGAGAAAGGGGAGGAGGAAAACTGACCAATGACACGGTACTGCTGTGTACCCAGCACCTGTTCCCTGAGAAATGATTCCAGGAACCATCGCCTTATTTTACTCAAGCACTATAAGACAGGAAAAATTTTCAGAAACTTCATTGAGGTCACCAAAATGAAACATTCTAGGCTAAGCACTGAACATTTCCAAACTATAAATGTCAAATTTCAAACAAGAAGCATTCCAAATAAGCTCTGGATAAAGAAAAGTTCCTAGTCGAAAATTCCTGATTAAATGGTCTTTACCCAATCATCATTTTTTTCTTTTTCTTTATCTTTTCTGACATTAGCCTTCCTGTTATTCTATAGCTACTTCACAGAGCTGCTCATCTATTCCAACTTTCAGGTTGGGGTGGGGATAGATGGGGGGTCATGTCCTTTGCTCTTCTATACCCATTTTACCACCACCACCTCGAAGCCCATGGAAGCAAACCCCACTTACAGCCCCTCCTCTGTTGCATCCTGCTGCTGCCGCTGCTGTGTGGAATCCAGATCTTCTGCAACCTGGTTTGGGTAAGCTCTCCCATCTCTCGAGACATCTTAGGTGTCACAGCTAATGACGCCACTGTCTACAAAGTACTGGACCTCACTTCCTGTCTTGCTGTCTCTTTTGTTGCTGCGGCACATCAGTAGGTGGACAGAGCTGTGACAGGGAGGTGCACTGGGCTTCTGAGCCCTCTGGCAGCCTGTCCTCAGCTTTCTCTTCTCTTCCCTAGTCCTTGCCTGCCTCTGCTCCTGTGTGTACCAATGGGGGCTTGGTTGCGGAGAGTGAGAGGTTGGGCAGAGGTCAGTAAAGGCCTCTGAACTCCAAGAGCTGTGTACATAGGAGATAAGTTCCTTCCAGCAAGGAAAGCAGCCAGCAAGACAGCCCCGGTCTGGCCAGTCACTTTCCTCCAATGAAGACAGGACTAGTAGAATATGCAAATAAAAGACCAAAGATCATGTGCTTATATCCCGTGTGGAGTGGGGAGGCAAAGATGTTGGAGGCAGGTCTCAGCAGCTTTTACAGCTTTGGAATAAAATAACGGGCCCAGGTACAAGGTCAAGTATCAACCCAGAAACAGAGATCCACATCAGAAATGCAAGTTTCCAAAGTACGATCACACACAGTCCCTACTGAAAAAATGCATTGTTTTGATCTAGCAATCAAAAGCCTGCATTGGAGATGGAAGGTTCACTGCCTTGCTGCCCCACACTCCCTTACAAAATGGCATTGTAACCCTTGTCCTCCCTTGAATTTTGCTGCTGTTCCTATAGCAGGCCCTCTCCCTCCTAAAATATGCTGCTGGGGCACTCTTGGAGAGATGGGCACTATCCGATCAACTTTATGCTCTCTCCAGTCAAGGCTAAATAAATCAGTGTAAACCTGACACCTATGGGAAGAAAAATGAACACAGCCATTGCTGGGTGAGAGATGGTAAGCATTGCTCACACGGTTGCCAGCTGCCATCAGGTGCCCTAGAGAGAAAGGCGTTGTGACCTGATGCAGATACTGGCTAAAATTCCTCATGTCAGGCCATGGGGATGGAGGTTTAGGGCGAAGGCTGCAGCAGGTGGAGTGTGGGAAGCAGGGAGCAATGGCTTCAAAGTACAACACTACACCCAAATGTCTCCACTTTACTCTCCCCCACTCCCTGGTTGTGTTGAGGTTTTTGTGTGTAGAACTCATCTAACGGCACGGCTTACCTGGAAGATGTCCAAGTGTACTCTTACTTCATTGTTTTGCAACCTTCCCACCCCCTGATGTACCTCCAGTGATTGGCTATGAGGAAGGTCAACTTTCTTCCACTGAGCTGGGTTACACAGGGGCAATCTCTTGGGGATAGAAATCTCCAATCCCTGCCCTCCAATGCTCTCAGCTCCACTTTGCCTTTTAAGAAGTTCCCTAAAATACATTCTCAGTGTCCTAGTCTACACAAGGGTTAGATTCCCTCCAGTTGTTGTGTATAAATCATACCAAACTTTCAATACATTTCAGAGGCTGCTCATGTAAATGAATCTACTGAGGCAGTGGATAACAATGGTTAAGAGCAATGGGCTCTTGGAACCATACTACCTGAATGGAATACCACTTCTGCCCTTTGTTATGAGACCTTGAACAGAGGACTTAATTTCTCAGTGCCTCAGTTTTTTCATCTGGTAAGAGTACCTACCCCTTTAGGGTTGTTGAAGATTCAATATATAAATACATGTAAAGCAACCTGGGAAATGCTCAATATATATCACCTAGCACTGTGAAGTAAATGATCAAGCACCTTTTTGGCTAATCTGCAACTTCTAATGTAATGCTGAGCATACAGGAAACACTCAGTAAAGAAAACTTATGATATTATGACAAAGGATTGATATTTATAATAATAAATACCTACTGCCAATCAACTAGAAAAATGAATTCACTTTTACATTTTGGGTTTTTTTGAAACAAAAGCCCACTAGAAATCATTACATTCAATCTTCTCAGGTGAGAAAATGGAGGCCAAGAGAGAGGAAGTATTTTCCTAAGGTCCTGCAGCAAATAAGTCACCAAGTCAGGAGTAGAACACTGGGGACCTGATTTCTAACAGTCCAGGGCTTTTGTTGGATTAACTGATCAATCTAGCTTGATTTAAGAATGTGGTCTTCTAGATTAGCTTAGAACCTTGAGTTTCAGAACTAGACTTTGAAAGATCTCTCTTAATCCTTGTAAGTCTCTTAATATGTATCATTCTGCTAATGCTAATAATCTTAATGCTTTATGTGTATGTTTTCCATAGCCCACAAAGCAACAAGTCATTCCTTATCTTGGTTGTTCCTTACAAACATCCTCACTAGCCTCACAGAGAAACTGAGGCCTAGGAAGGGAAAGTGGCTTGTTCAAGGTAATTGAGCCAGTCACATGAACTCTCTTCTATGTTTATAATTTTGTCCTCATGATCCTGCCAAGAGGCAGAAAGATAATTTTAGCAGCAGGAAATCTGAGATAGGAGGCTAGCAGGCTTTTGACAAGGTCTGAAAGGGTAAACCTAGGGTCCAGGCTTAAAAACCCAACTTTAAACTGCCTGGAATTAGCTATTTTTTTTTTTTTACTACTGTTGTCAATTCTGGTCCCAGAAGCGGAACTAAACAAGACTTATGGAAAGGCCTCAGCCTGGCTCTTGTCAATCAAACCCCAAACTGCCTCTCCAGTTATGTCTCTCTTTTGACCCCAATGTTTTAACTGCACTGGCTGACTAAAAACAAACTGTGTACTTTTTAATTTTTTTGTATCTGGGCCTTTGCTCAGCTTAAGAATGCCCTCTCCTCACTTCCAGTCTCAACAAAATATGACTCACTCTTCAACACCTGGTTCAAAGTTCACCTCATCTGGGAAGCCTTCCCTATATCCTCAGGACAGGCTTTGATTTTGGTTCTCATATTGTCTATATGCTTACAACTATCTGAGCAAGTATTTATCTGTGTTTTATTGGTCTACTTCCCTAATAGACTGTGAGCTCCTTGAGAATGGGGACTGGATCTGTTTTTTGTGATCTGTGTTTCCAGTGTCCAGCTAAGGCCCTGGCACAGAGGAGACAGCTGAGTGTTTGTACAATCTACATCTCTTTGCCCTAGATGAAATTAACATGTGGACAAATAATCCCCATTCAACAAGGTAAGTGTTATACGGAGAGTTATGCAGGGTCCTGGATGGAGGAACTAAGTTGGTCTGAAGGTAGAAGCTGGCATCCAGAAAGTTTCACAACCTTGAATGGGGCAGAACAGAATAAACAAAAGAATAAAGTCCTCCCTGAAAGGGTCCAATTAACTGTTTAAAGTAAAAGGGTTAACTCAGTATTAGAGACTCACTCAAGACCAAGAGCTGAGAGCCACAAATTCTACAATGGGTTTTACTCTAGGGAGGAAAAGCATACAGTATGCCATCCTGAGGCCCACAGATCCTGACCATCCTCCCAAAGTATGAGGTGTGTGGAGGAATTCCACTAAAAGTGGTATCGATAGGACTGATGGGTAACAAAATCACTAATGGGATCTCCCTATCAGTAATTCTTGGGAGTGTGTGGGTGTGAATGCATACGTGGGGGATTAGGGTGCGGAGGGGAGATTGGCCACATCCTTATACGTCAGGTGCCTTTATATAAGTATCAGGTCTTTTGTGGCAGCAGCCTAGGATCTACTTCCTTTTTAGCTACTGCTTTAGCCGACCATACCCCTACTATTTTCAGCCCCATGTCTAGGACCCAAGGCTCACTGCATCCTAGTCCTAGGAGTGGCTCTTCACAGACTTTAGTCCCTCGAGGAGAAGGGCTGGAGGTTTGTGGGTGGTACTGCCTGTGAAGGCTACAGAAAAAGCAAGATCACTAATCTCAGACAGAGCACAGAAGTCCTAAAATATCTCAAAAGAGCTCTGGTTCCTGTCCTCCCACTCCTCTTCACCTTGAGACAATCCTCTGAAGGAAGCAGGCTAAAAACATCAATTTCCATTTTTAGTGAGTAGCGTATTAAAGCCCGGAGAAGCTAAAAACCTTGTTCAAGATGCCATAGCAAATCAGCCCTATCTTATACATCAGGAGGAGGTAAGAGATATAATCTCTATAATCCAGTAAATTAAAACCTCAAATTAGAGAGCCTTCTAAAGGTACTAGGGAACTGCCTTTTGGGCCAGTGTCTCACAAAGACAGGTCAGAATGGATGATAGATAGGTAGATAGGTAATTAGATATAGATATCTTTTTCCCAACTTCCCCACACCCTTTAATGCACACTTCAAGTGACCACCTATATCAAACAAAAACAAAAACCCCCAAACAAAAATACTTTCCAGACAGCCTACAGAACAAATTTGGATTTGTGCAACTCCTATATATTTTTCCTTCTGTTTCACCTACCTGTTCTCCTATAAGATTTTTCTTCCATTGCTAATTATCCAACACACAGCTTTCTTGCATTTAGACCCCCAAAGCAAGTCCAGTGGGTGGCATCAAAGAGGAAGCCTGGAGTCCTTCGTTGGTTCCCTGGGACGGCTGGGGAAGTACCCTTGGTAAGAGAGGGGTGTGTGTGCTCTGTTGAAATATCAGATGTTGTAGTTGCCAAAGAAGTTCCTCAGCCACCCGGAGCTTTTTCTCTTCAGGCCAATCATGTGTTCACCTTGCCCCAAAGGTCAGAACTAATATTAACAAGCCACTGAAGAATGGAGAAATTAAAATCAGCAACCGAGACAAGCAAGATCGGTATTTCCTTGGGGCTGAGTTTCAGACTGGTCTTCAGTGTAAATGGGCACAATCCCTTACTGGAAAGCAATTTGGCAATATGAAGCAAGAGCAATAAAAATGTTCATTTCCTTTGTCCTAGTTATCCCACTCCTGGGACTCAATCTTGAACCAATAACCACCGAACCATGAAAAAGCTCAAAGCACCATTAAAAAAAAAAAATTAATCGCAGAGGTATTTTCTGAGGTAACAACTGGAAAGAAACCTTTAAGTTCTCCAGGAGGCAAAGCAGCTCATCGAGTCTTTTCTGCAGATTTGAGGATGATGAATTCTGGGGGGGGGGGATAACTATGCTGCAATTCTGGGTGAGGAACCTAAGGATGCAAAGTTATGACTTTTCCTGGACATTGGATATGTCTATTATTTCTATTTTTGTGTTCTCCAAAACAAGCCACTAACCTGTTGATGCTCTTGGGGATGGGGCTAACAAGATGAATCAGACATGGTCATTGCTATCTCAAGTTGCTGGCAGTCTAGTGACAGAAATAGAAATCAATGGTAGCTGTGCAATGTGATAAATGCTGTGACAGATGGACCATAGCGTGCAGTGGGGGCCCAGAGGAAAAGATCTAATCAGGGAGGTGTGGTTAGGAAAAACTTACTCCAGAAAATATTCCTTGAGCTGATTAGGAAAGGGTTTGAATCCTGGCTCTACCACTTCTGTAAGACTGGGGAGAATTCACTCAAACTCTCTTACTTAGCCTTAATACTCCTTAAAGGGTTGTCCTGAGAATGAGATAATGCATATGGAAGAGCTATGGGCAACACTGGGAGACAGTGCGGTTTTGGGGCTTGGGTAGCTCACTTAAATTCTCGGAGCCTCGATTTTACTCAACGGAGAAATGGACTCAAGAGAAGGTATGTGTCAGGCCATGTCCTTAGGGATGCCATAAGGCCCAAGATAAATAATGACTACAGGACGGGCTTGAGACAGCCTCTACCCACCGCTAGCCCCCTGCCCAATAAAGCCAGTGGACCTCTCCTAAGTCTTATTCTGTCAGAGCACTTCTTACTGCTCCCTCCTCTGGCGGCGATGTTCCCTGCGCGCGTCACCCTCCCACGGAAGCAGTTACGTCAGCTACTCCTAGGGCCGCAGCCCGCAGCCATCTGCGCGCTTGCGGGGCGGTCTTTCACACTGGAGGCGGGGCTTCGGTCGCTGCGCGGTTTTGAACAAGGTTCCTCTGTTTAAAAAGTGGCCAAATTCCACTTGTAAGTAATTGGAAGTACCAAAGGGACTTTTGAGCAGGGCAGAAACGCAAACTAAGGTTCGTAGGCGAAAGGATCAAGACCCAAACTGGAGGCCTTTCTCCCGCCATTCATTCCTTCTAGGCATCTGCACCGCCCCCTTCAGCTTCCGCCCCTCTCGCCAATGGGAACTGAGGGGCTCGAAGCCCCGCCCCACGTGCGTCCGACTCTTTCGTCGCACGCACGAGAAAGCCTGCGCAAAAGCGCGCGGAAGGCCGGGCCTGTACGTCTTCCGAGGGTCCGGCGGTTCTCTTGCCCTTAGTTCGGCGCAGTTTGGGAGGTGTTGCGTTTTGTTGTCAAGATGTTGCGCGTGGTGAGCTGGAACATTAATGGGATCCGAAGTCCCCTCCAGGGGGTGGTTTACGAGGAGCCCAACAACTGTACCGCCATGGCCATGGGGCGCATTTTGGACAAGCTGGATGCTGACATCGTCTGTCTCCAGGAGACCAAAGTGACCAGTGAGCGCTCAAGAATCCAAGATTCTTACCATATTTTCCCCTTCATGCTAAATTTCCCAGCCCCTGCTCCATCTCATTTCACTTACCCATTTCTCTGCCTTCAGAGGCCTCCCCTTAGACCCAATTCAGAATCCTGATCCCCTCCTCTTTAAGCCCCTATTTCTCACTTCGGCTAGATCTCTGAATTTCCACTACATCTCCTGTCCTCAGCAGAACCTTAATTCCCTCCCCCTTGCAACTTCCATCCTCACTCAGATCCTCTTAACTCCCATTCATTCTCCTGCCCCTGCTCAGTCCCCCTAATTTTTTCCTTCCATACACTGTCCCATTTCTCACTCCCAAGTCAGAGTCCCCAATTCCTCCTTCCTACCCTCAGCTCAGATCCTTTAATTCCTACCCCATTTTTGTTCCCAGGTCAGACTCCTTAATTTCGTCTTTTTACAGCTTCAAGTCAGATCCCTGGTGTCCTCTATCTCTACCCCCATCTCTTCTCCCCAGGTCAGCACATCTCATCATTCTTACCTCAGGCCCCACCCCAAGCTTAGACCTCCTAATTAACTCTCCTTCCTACCCATCTTCCACCCCCCCACTCCCCTGATTCCTTCCCTACCCCACGCAACTCCCTTCTGAGACCCCCTAACTACTTTTCCTTCCATCTCTCCAGTTCAGATCCTCTACTTCACTCTTTTCCTACCTTCTACCCTCAGCTCAGATCCCCATTTCCCACTCCTAGCTCCCTCCTGTCACCTACTCACCTCATCTCCTCTCACCTGATTTCTCCACCTTTCATTGTAAAGATTCCTCCCTCCTTCTAATTCTGATATTCCCTCTCTAGCCCACACCTTTCTAGCTCCTCCTCCAATCGTAGATACTTCATTTTCTTTCTCAACTCTGACTCTGATGTATATAAATAATTAACCTACAACTGTAATTCTAGGCCTTTGTGTGTCCTGGGTCTTAGTTTTATCTCTGACATAATCTTATATCTTTTTTTTTTTCCCAGGGGATGTGCTGACAGAGCCCCTGGCTATCATTGAGGGCTATAACTCCTATTTCAGCTTCAGCCGCAATCGTAGTGGCTATTCTGGTAAATGGGATTTTCTGGGGACTTTAAATTAATAATGGAGGCAGATAGGGGGAAAGGGTTTCCAATATATGATTAGAGGGTAATAAGAAATTTAGGCTTTTAGTCCACAGAGCTAAAGCCATATAGAATTATGTGAAGGATAAAATTATCCTATTGAATCTCAGAAGCACAATAGTGTGGTGCTTGAGCTCTGGAGCCAGACTGCCTGGGTTTGAATCCTAGCTCACTTCCTAGCTGTGTACCCTCTGACAAATTAATCTCTTTATGCCTCAGGTTCCTGAGCTGGAAAATGGGGATAATGCCTACCTCCTAGGGCTATTACAAGGATTAACCTAATTAGTTCACATTGGAATGATAATAGCTAACATCTTTTGAACACTTCTTATATCTGTGTACAAACACTTAGAATATTAGTTGTTATAATTCTGTGGCTTTTGTAGATGAAGGAATCAAGACACCAGGGTTTGAGTAGAATTGCCCCAGGCTCTATGGAACCATCAATGGCCTTTGAGTTAGGAGAATTGTCAATACAGCCACACTTGATGAAGATGACTCAGGTGAACTGTGTGGGGGCAGCAGGCTGTGCAACAGGCTATTGGTTGCCAGGCCTGTTCAGAGTACTCTGTCTGTCCCCAGGTGTAGCCACTTTCTGTAAGGACAGTGCTACCCCAGTGGCTGCTGAAGAAGGCCTGAGTGGCCTGCTTGCCACTCAGCACGGGAATGTGGGTTGCTATGGAAACATGGATGCGTTCACCCAAGAGGAGCTTCGGGCTCTGGATAGTGAGGGTCGGGCCCTCCTCACACAGCACAAGATCCGGTAATAGCCCCCCTTACCCTGTCACTGAGCACTGCTGGTTCTACTCTGTAAGCGTGGTGATTCTGAGGCTAGACATGCATTCACGGTGGAAAACTTCCCAAACTTGCATTTCCTGGACTTTAGTTCTAGCTAGACTACTCACTATGTGACCCTGGGCAAATCCTGTTCCCCTTTGAGCCTTGAGCCCCCCGTCTGTGCAGTGGGTGGATGACCAGTAGGTCCAGCTCTCTTATTACCAGAGGCACTCCAAAAGCAACTTAGCCAGTGCTGAATTCATTGCCCCAAGCTACTCTCTTTCTGGGTGTCCTATCTTTGAGAATGGCAGCACCATCACCTGGTTTACCTGTGTGTCATCTCAAATGCCCCTCTCCTTGCCTCATCCATAGTCCCCAAGTCCTGTGCATGCCAGCTCATTCATGTCTGTCTGTGTTCATCCCACAGACAACCATTAAGTGTAAGCCATGTGGTGTGGGGAGCAGAGGCTTGAAAATGACTCCTTTTTTTGGGGGGGGGTTCTCTAATCCACAGCACATGGGAAGGGAAGGAGAAGACCTTGACCCTAATCAACGTGTACTGTCCCCATGTGGACCCTGGGAAGCCTGAGCGGCTAGCCTTTAAGATGCGCTTCTATCGTTTGCTGCAGATCCGAGCAGAAGCCCTCCTGGCAGCTGGCAGGTACTGTAAGCCTGGGCAGCAAGGCTTCCTTGAGTTTGTCTTGGGATCTTTGTCTTTTGAGTTTCTTCACAGCTTAGTCGCAGACACCGGCATGCCTAGCTGAATAGGCCCTGCTCTCTAAGAACTGTGAGGAAGACATAAATATGAGTTTTGTGTTCAGATACCTATCCTACCACCTCTTTTTACTTACTGAGAGCCCCAAAGGTAGTCCTGCCTCTATTTTCTCTTTTGCCGAATGAATGTATGAATCCCTACCTCATAGAATAGTTTTAAGGATGAAATGAGATGAGGAAGATAAAGTGCCTGGGAGCAAATAAAAAGTGTTATCTCAGGGAAGGACAGGAAAGTGAGGGTGGTTAGAGTAACCATGGGACTCTTCCTAGAGGAGGTAGTATCTGAGCTCAACTTTGAAGGACCAGAAAGATGCCATTAGGCAGAGGTCAGTGAGACAGTCATGTCAAACAGGGAACGATATCATCTTTGGAGGTCAGAATTGGGTTGGTCAGGTGTAAAAGGCATCAAGGTTATGGTATGATTGATGAAGTAGGATGCTATGAGTTGCTGTTGGCTCTTACATTGGCCTCAATATGTGAGGTGGCATATCTGAGCTCTTGGGTCCAGGAGGAAATAGATGGGCCAGTACTACTGCTTCTCTCTCTTCAATGACCAGTTGATAATCCATGTTAATGTTTTTCAGCCATGTGATCATTCTCGGTGACCTGAACACAGCCCACCGCCCCATTGACCACTGGGATGCAGTCAACCTGGTAAGGCTCCCTCTAGGCCTTTGGCCTCACTCCTGACTGTGGTTGTGTTCAGCCAGCCAACCAATGCTGGTCTTTTGGCCCAGGGCAGCTTCCTTCTTGGAAAAGTAAAAATAGTATTCTTGAAGCACCGAAGATTGTTCATTCATTCAGTAGACATTACTGACCCTACCCTTGCCCTGGCCCTGAGCCATATGCTGTGGACTCAGTTCCCACTTAGTTCTGAGTCTTGGCCCTTCTGAGCTCTCTGTGTGGTGATAGGCTATGGACACATAACCAGCCAATTATGGAATGGTGTCTTCAGGGTTGAGGCAGAGATGGAAGCCCAGGAGGCTAGGGAGGCCAGAAATGGGATTCCTGGGCCAGGCTGGACATAAGGAGAGGCATTTGAAATGTCTGAATCTTAAAAGATTAGTAGAATAGAGCTTTGAGGTGATGGCAGCAACGCATTGTAGCATGAAAAAAGGCTGTGAGGTGAGAATTTGCCTGGTGTGCATGGGGAACTGTTAGAGGGTAACATGGGAAAGGAGGTGAGAGGCAGGAGATGGAGCTCCTTTGGGGGCAAGATTTCAAGGGCCTTAAACTTGACATTACCTTGGTCATTTTCCTGCTTATGAACCTTCAACACCTCCTTGTTACCTCTGATGTAGAGAAAACATCTAGGTTTTGCATTCAAGGCTCTTTCTGGTCTATGCTCTGTCTCCATTTTCGTCTTTTTTTCCTTTTTTAAAATTATTATTATTTTTATTTTAATTAGTTTCAAGTGTATAGTACATTGGTTAGACATCTATATAGTTCATAAAATGATCCCCCCAATTGCTCCCTCCCTTCCCTGACCCTCCACCTAGCCAACGTATTAATGCTAACTGCATTCCCTATGCCGTGTTCCCCATCCCCGTGACCATCTATCGGCTACTGATTTGTACTTCTTTAACCTTTCACTCCATTCTCACAGCCCCCAAATCCCCTGCCCTGTCACCAAATTGTCCACTATATTTGAGTCTGTTTTTGATTAGTTTGTTCTTATTATTCCTTAGATTCCACATATAAGTGAAATCATATAGAGTTTATCTTTCTCTGTCTGACTTAAATACCTTCTAAGTCCATCAAAGCAATATCTTTTTCCATTCCTTTTCTTTTCATATGTAGGGGCCTTGTTTTCTTATCTTTTTAGCTACTCCTCTATCTTTTGGTTGGAGCACTTAATTCTTTTCCATTTAAGGTACTTACTGATAGGAATGTAGTTATTCCTGTTTTTGATACATGCTTTTTCTTCTTAAAGAAGTACCTCCAACATTTTCTGTAAAGCTGGCTTGGTGGTGATAAATTCCTTTAGCTTATTTTTGTCTGGGAAGCTCTATCTGTCCTTCAACTCTAAATGATAGCTTTGCTGGATCAATTATTCTTGGTTGTAGATAGTAGGTCTTCATCCCCTTGAATATTTTTTGCCAAGCCCTTCTGTCCTGCATAGTTTCTTTTGAGAAATCAGCTGCCAGTCTTATGGCTATTCCCTTATAAATAATTATCTGTTTTCCTCTTGCTTCTTTTAATATTCTTTCTTTGTATTTAACCTTTGTTATTTTAATTATGATGTGTCTTGGTGTGGGCCTCTTTGGATACCTGAGTTTTAGAATTCTCTGAGATTCCTGAGGTTTTATGTCCATTTCCTTCACCAGGTTAGGGAAGTTTTCCATCATTATTTCTTTGAACAACTGTTCAACATCTTGATTTTCTTCAGTTACGCCGATCAGACAGATATTTGGACCCTTAATAGTGTCCCATATCCTCCTTAAATTATTTTTATAGTCTTGGCATCTTATCTTTTGCCATTCTGATTGTGTGTTCTTGGCTTTCCCATCCTCTAGATAGGGCATTTGATCCTTTTCTTTATTCACTTTGTTTATTCCTTTGTTTATTCCATTTAATATACTTCTCATCTCAGATAATGTGTTCTTCATTTCAGACCAGTTACCTTTTATAATTTCCATTTCCATTTTTATGTTTTTTTAATCTCTTTGCTGAATTTATCTATACTTCCCAAAAGTTCATTGAACATTTTTATAACGAGTGTTTTGAACTCTGCATCTGTTAAATTACTTGACTCCATTATATCTGGATCTCTGTTCTCTTCTCTCATATGGTTTCTGCTTCTTTGTCTTCCCATTTAGGCTGCCTTTCTGTGTCTGTTTCTATGTACTAAGCAAAGTTCTTAAGTCTCCCAGTCTTATTAGTGTGGATTTGTGAAGTAGGTGTCCAGTAGCACAGTCCTGAGAAGGGTTCAGCTGTAGGCCAAATTTAGCCCAAATCTCTACCCCTCCGGGGCCACCTGTTAAGATTCAGCAAGCAATCCACAGATGCTGTGCTAATAGTTGCCTCAAAAGGCCACACCAGGAACTGAGGCCAGCTGCCTCCAGTGTGAGTCTAGGCACCACTCAGCAAGGAGTACCTGACTCGCCGAGGATATACCTGGATGTGGGTTTGGTGGGGCTGTGAGTTGGGGGAGGTGGAGTTTCAGGGAATCCTTTGGAGCGACTTCTGTTATCCAGTTTGATGACTTCAAGGCTATGGCAGCGCTGTGTCCGTGCCCTAGGAGGGGGGAGGGTTCAACAGGAGACAATGGATACTGCCAGCACTTCTGTACAGAGGAGTCTTGCCTTGGCCCTCACTCCAACAATGCCTCCCTGTAAGTCCCTGGTGCCCCCTGCGCACAGTCAAATTGGCACTGGTGTTCAGAGTGAGGAGGTCCGTCAACGTGAAAATTCGCTCGTGGACGCGACCCCTTTAAAAGGCTTCTTCTACAACCTCCATCTCACGCAGCCTCTGGAGACTAGGCAGCCCCGCGTCCTCACCCCTTCTTACTTTCTGCTGTTGCAGGGTGATTTCTTAGAGTTTTCCTTATTTGTTTGGCTTGTTCATCAAGATCCCAGGCAATTTTTCCTTGCTGTTTCTTGTTTCCATCACAATTTTAATTTGGTCTCTGGAGGGATGAACAGAGCTTCTGTCATCTATGCCACTTTTTTCCCCCCTCCATTTTCATCTTTAGTACCTCTACCCACTCTGTCCACCTCATCCAGGTTGTCTTCTGTCTTTCCATTGAAAATTTATTCTGATTTTGGCTTTTCTCGCTATCCTCTGAATTGATGGGCATCCCCTTCCTTTTGTCTTTTTTCCTGAGTGCTTCTAGGCCAATGGTTTTCAACTCCTGAAAGCATATTATAACGAAGAGCTTTTACAAAAATATCAGTACCTTGACCAATTAAATCAAACTGTTGGGTGTTGGGGTAAGGTAGCAGTGTTTTAAAAGCTCCCAGGCTGATTTTATTGTACAGTCAGATTTGAGAACCGCTGTCCTATAATCTAGAAGCCAGTTCTCATCTTGCCTTGCCTCATGAGTTGGGGGCGGGGAGGTTCGGTAACTTAGGCTGGCATAGTTCAACTCAGCACTTGGTTTGGCCCAAAAGGGCTGTAGGAAGATTCGTTGATTAGTTTGCAGAAGAGCCACATAAACATAGATGTGGCTCTCAGCTGGTAAAATGGGCAGAAATGAGATAATGGTGGTGGTGATGTGATGGGGAAGGGGGTGTACACTACAGAGTATAGCCTTCAGTCCCTCCCTACCTTTTTCCTCATCAGGCATTTACTCAGCTTGTTCTTTTTGCTTCCCTTGATAGTGTCAGATGCCTTCTCTCCTTAGTTCAGAACTATCCTAGATCTAAGTGTACCTCTTACCCTCTTCCTTTCAAGAAAAGGGAACCAATACTACTGGGTCACATGGCAAACAGTCTTTCCAAAATAGCAGAATATGTCCACTTCCTGCAAGACGATTCTTCTAGTCTTCTTATCTCCCTAAATGGCACCATCATCCCTTTGGTTGCTCTAACCAGAAGCCTGGGAATTGTGTTAGTATTGTCCTTCTCTACCCTCTTTCCCGCATTTAGTTGGTCAGCGTGTATTGTAGAGTCTAGCTCCAAATCATCTTTTAATTTCACTTTTCTGTTTCGTCTAGCACCACCCTAATCTAAATGACCGTCATCTCTTGCTTGCGTGAACTAAAATGGTTATCTCCAGCTAGTATTCTGGCCCCAAGTCTGTTCTCCCCTCAATAATTTTGGGTATGCTGTCTCTTCCTTCCACAGGCCTGTCTTCTCTCAATTTGTAACACTCTCTGCTGGATTACTTTTGTGCAGCCTTTATTTCTCAACTCCAGATTACTTCTTGAAAGGAAACCTTGTTCATCCCCAGAAGGAGATCAGTTTTCCACTCTGTTCCTAGAATCATACCTGGCACATAATCAGTGTTCTTTGAACATTTGTTGCATTGAATGAGTGAGTGGGTGGATTGGATAGATGGATAAACTGGGGAGCAGAGCCAAAGGAACTATTAAGACATGGATCTTTGAAGCCCCTCAACTCATGGAGGGATGGTCAGTGAGGGCTTTGACACAAGATAAGCCAAATAGTGCCAGAGGGTTTAAATGAAAAGGCAACAGTCTTCTTAACTCTTGGCCCCAGCCCTACTTTGTAGAGGCAACCACTTTTAACTTCTATTTTCTATTCTTTTGGTGAGCAATTCTGAGAATTGCCTTGATTAAGCAAATAACAAATCAGTAAGGATGGAAATTGAATCCCAGTTTTGCCAATTTTGGACTGTGTGACCTTGAGCAGTAGTCTTTGGGACAACCATGTTTTCTTATCTATCAAATGAAGCAGTTAGTCTAAGTCCCTTCCAGTTCTAGTCATCTAGTTTTATTTCTTTCTTCATCTCCTTTCCCCTTTTCCAGGAATGCTTTGAAGAGGACCCAGGACGCAAGTGGATGGATGGCTTGCTCAGTAATCTGGGTTGCCAGGCTGGGTCCCATGTAGGACCCTTCATTGATAGCTACCGCTGCTTCCAGCCAAAGCAGAAGGGGGCCTTCACCTGCTGGTCAGTAGTCACTGGTGCCCGCCATCTGAACTATGGCTCCCGGCTTGACTATGTGCTGGGGGACAGGACCCTGGTCATAGACACCTTCCAGGCCTCCTTCCTACTGCCTGAGGTGATGGGCTCTGACCACTGCCCTGTGGGTGCAGTCTTGAGTGTGTCCTCTGTGCCTGCCAAACAGTGCCCACCTCTTTGCACCCGCTTCCTCCCCGAGTTTGCAGGCACCCAGCTCAAGATCCTTCACTTCCTAGTTCACCACAAACAAGATCCTGTGTTCAAGCAGTCAGCGCTGCAGCTCAGCAATCAAACCCAGGTACAGATGCGCCAAAACAAAGCCCACATGCGTTCAACCAGGCCTCGGCCAAGTCAGGCTGGCTCCAGCAAAGGCCAAAAAAAACTGATGAGCTACTTTCAGCCATCCTCCAGCCATTCTCGAGTTTCTCCTAACTTGGAGCTTCCTAACCTGGATGCCCTTGTGACTCCAAAGACCCCAGAAGATGAGGTAATGGCCAAAGTGGTGGAGGTACAGACCAAGGCTTCAAAGGCAGAAGATGAAAAGGACCTACGGACCTCATTTTGGAAGTCAGTGTTGGGGGGGCCCTTGCCTATGCCCCTCTGCAAGGGCCATGGGGAGCCATGTGTGATGCGAACTGTGAAGAAGCCAGGACCCAACCTGGGCCGCCACTTCTACATGTGCGCCAGGCCCCGGGGTCCTCCCACTGATCCTTCTTCTCGCTGCAACTTCTTCCTCTGGAGCAGGCCCAGCTGAACCAACCCAGGCCTAGGGATGTCTGGCATGGTCAACCCTGTACATGATCTGAGGCCAACACTCCTAAGCTGCCACCTCCTCCCTCAAGGCTTCTTTCCCTGCCTTCTCCTCTTCCAACCTCCTCAAGGACCCTTTTTCTTTTTTCCCTTCCTCCTCTAAGGTCTCTTCCTCTCTCCTTCCTGCCAAGCTCCTCTTCATTGGTGAGCTTATAGTTCTTTAATGCTGTGACCCAGTCCCCCAGCCCACTTCCCACCTTTCCTGTAGGAAGTACATAGGAACCAGTTGCTTCAAGAAGATTTTAAACCCTTTCCTTCCTTGGGAAATGTATCTGTGCCTAAATAAAGTCTCTGTTTTAGTGCACCATGTCATGTGGACATTTTGGATATGCTCCATGAATTTGAGTCAGAGATGTTATCTTAATACTGGGTTTGTCAACTGCCTATAGCTCTCAAGGATAGGGGAGGAAGGAGGAGTGGTGCTCACCATAAAGGGCTCTGCTGAGTTGTAGGGGTTTTCTGCACTACTGAGATTGGATCAGCAAGGGAGGTGGGTATGGTGTGGCAGAAAGCTTAGGTGGGCTGTGTAGCCATAAACCAGTGTTTCCCAACTGGTTTGTCCAACAGCTGCCACAAATGAATTGCAGGGTACAAAGAGATAGGTCCTTCAGTTCTAGAGTTTCCAGGCACAAGTGTCAGGAAAGAATGCCTCCTAGGCAAGTATTATTAGTTGACCCAAGTGTGCCATGCCGATGTTTTCTGTATGCTGTGACCTGGAAAGTTTGGGAGCACTGCCTTGAACAAGTTGCTTACTATAGTCAACCTCTTTCTCACCTTGGAAAATGAAATGGGGCTGATAAGTCCTGTTCTATAAAGTATTGTGAGAAGGAAAGAGGATAATGAATTGAGGAAGACATCCATTCCCTCTGATGGAAAATACCTCCAATGTTTTGGGGAACTGCTACTCTTACAGGCAGTTTGGTTAGGGCCAACTCTATCCCCTGAATTGAGAGGCTATCTAAGGCCCAAATTTCCAGGCCTACCAGTGAAGAGTCAGTCCCCAGATTTCTGTTTAAATCATTGGAAAAGAGCCATTTCAAATAAACCTGCCAAGTGTCTCAACACTTTGTGCAACTTTACTGTGTAGTTTGCCCATCTTTTTCTGGATTTCATTTTTCCTGTCAGTAAAATGGAGTGGTTAGACCAACAAATGATCTGTGGTTTCCTGATGGCTCTGCCACTTGTCTTAGGGAGTCAGATGTAGTGCAGTTGTCTGTTCTCTGTCCAACAGAGGGCTACAAATGCTGCAGTTTGCTCTTTATTTGTTTTCAGACTCAGGTCAGCTGGAGGCACACAACAAAGCAGAGGACAGGAGGTGCAGTTCCAAGTGAAGTGCAGGTGGGGTGGGAATCTGAGGTAGTTGGCTTTTCAGGCATAGGTGGTGACATACTGGGGCCCCATGTTCCCAAAGTAGGAGCGTTCCCACTCACTCATAAGCTCGAAGTGCACAGGACGGCGACAGAAATTGCAGGCAGCAATAGATACATCCTGGAGGGGCAGCCCCACCTCAGTCCAAGCTACCAGCAGCTTCTCTGAAAGTAGTCGGAGGGAAGGGAAGGACAGAATTGGTTAGACTAAGTCTTAATCCCTGTGTCACAGTACAGATGTGCCAAGATATCGATCCCCTCAACCCTTCAAGATGGAAGTAGACTCCTGTTTGCTCCATTGTGTGCTATCAATGTTACCATTTGTATATGAGTGCTGCGGTGTATAAATGTTTGGGAAACACTTATTTGACATAATTTATATCTGTACTGTCCTGGCCTGGATCACCCCCTAAGTACAGGACATGCTGTAGCCCAGGAAGTGAATTCATCTGTTTGGAAACTCAGCCTGGTGAGGAAGATGACACTGACAGTAACTACACAGTATCATCAGTGTTGTGACCTGAGCCTGCCTCCACTGTTGGAAATGCCTCAGGTATGTGCCAGGGCTCTGTGGCTTTTTTTTTAATGCTCGCTCCCTGGGTGACCTCATCCAGTCTCATGGCTTTAAACAATTTATGCTGGTGATTCTGAAATTTTCATCTCCAGCCCAAACCTTTTTCCTGAATTTTAGATTTGTATATCCAATTGCCTTTCTATATCGCTACCTGGATGTCTAATAGGCCTTTATAATTTAACATGAGCACAACTGAGTAACTGATCCCTCTACTCTCCACCAAGCCTACTCTACTTTCAGCTTAACCCATCTCAGTTAATGACAATTCCAATTGCTCAGTCCATAAGTTTTAGAGACATCTTTATTTTTCTCTCTCCTACCACACATCCAATTTATCAGCAAAGACCATTGGTTCCACCTTCAAAATCTGACCACTTCTCATCACCCCCAATGCTATCATCAGGTCTGAGTCACCATCCTCTTACCTGGAATACTGTAGTAGCCTCCTAATGGGTTTCCCTGCTTTCATTCTTTCTCCCTTTCAGTCTATTCTCAACATAGAAATTGCAGCAATTCTGTTAAAACCTGAGTCAGTATATCACTCCTCTGCTCAAATCTTCCAAAAGGCTCTCCATTTCAGAGTTAAAGCCCAAATCCTTACAATGGCCTACAATACCCTACAGAGTCTGGGCCCACATTACCCTCTGTCCTCAATTTTCTATCTCCCTCCTGCTTATGCCACTCCATATATACTCATCTCCTTATTCCTCAAATACAAAAGGAATAAGCCTGTGTTAGGGTCTTTCCTGCCTTAGGCCATTCTGTATGCCTTAGATGCCCTTCCCTTAGATATCTGTCCAGCTAACTTCTTCATTTCCTTTATATATTTGCTCAAGTGTCATCTTTATCTCTACCCTTTATAGTCCTCCAATTTCTCCTCCAATCGAGCCCCTGTCCCCCTAGCACTTCTTATCCCCCTTGTCCTGCTCTATTTTTTTTTCATAGTGCTTAGAACTACCAGGCTATATACAGTTGACCCTTGAACAATGTGGGAGTTAGCAGCACCTATCCCTGCACGGTCAAACATTCTCATATAACTTTTGACTTCCCCAAAGCTTAATTACAGTCCCTCATTATCCACAGGGGCTTGGTTCCAGGATACCCCGTGGATACCAAAATTTGCTGATGCTCATGTCCCTTACATAAAATGGCATAGAACAGTGCATACGGTCAGCCTTCCACATCTGCAGATTCCCAACCACTAATCAAAAATATTGTTTTTGATCCAAAGTTTATTGAATCCACAGATACAGAGGGCTGACTGCATGTGTGTGTGTGTGTGTACACATATATATTTTAAAATCCATGTAGAAGTGGACCTACACAATTCTAGCCTGTGTTAAGGGTCAACTATGATTCGCTTATTTTTAAAGCATTTTTTTTTTACTATTTTCTTCTAATAGAACGTAAGCACCAGAAGGATAGGGATTTTGTGTCTTGTTTACTACTGAATTCCCCAGTACCTAGAACAATGTCTAGTACACAGTAGATATTCAATAAATATTTGTTGAATGAATGAATGAAAGAATGTGTAATTAAGTAAAGAAGATAAAAGAAAAGGAAGTAAGTCAGAGGAAGAGTTGAGGGAGGGCATTCCAATCAGAAGGGAGAGTTATTAGCAAAGTCTTAGAGTTATGTAAGAGAATAGAGCAAAATGAGGGAACTACAAGTCATTCAGTGTAGCTAAAGAAATAAAGCGAATGTGGGTGAAAAAATGAGGGCATAAGGATCACCACATTGAAGGCACTAAATGTCATGCCAAGATGCTTCGACTATTCTCTATACCAGTGATCTCCAAGTTTTGGACTATACATTCTATCAGTACAAACATTTTAGCATGTACTACCAATCTCTATATATTTGTTTATATACTCTATACATGTATCATTGCCATTCTATATATTAAAGATCAATATTATTAATGCTCAATTTCCTATTTTTAAGATTAAAAAGTTAACATAAGATTCTAATAAATTCCCTCACTTTATGGATCATCATCTTGCATACCTCACCTTGGAGACGACTGCTGTAGTCTAGACAATAAAGAAACATGAAGAGGCTTAAGCAAGGGAGCTATATGGTCAGATTTTTAGAAAAATTCCCCAGGTGGTCAGTATGGAAAAGGGATTAGAAGCAAAAGAGAAGAAAAATTAGGAAAAAAATCACATTTATATTGATTTAAAAAGTATCAATGGAGAAAAGAATAGGTTTGAGAGATTGTAGAAAACATGTGCAATATTTCAGGATGGGTTGGCTTTAGGTTTGAAGGACTGGTGGAGTCATGGTGGATAACACTTATATTTCTTTCCTGCAAGTGCCCAGTATAAGTGGACACTCAGTGAACTGAAGGTGCCGAGAGCTCTATAATTGAAGCCCAGAACAACTGAGAAGACTAAGCTGAAGGTTCAGAAATCTGGATCATCAGCTCAGAGAAGTAGTAGACTAAGTGGTTATGACCATGGAGGTAGAAACAGACTCCCCAGTTCAAATCTAGTAGCCATGTGACCTTGGACCAGTTACTATATATTTTTATGCTTCAATTTCCACATATGTAAAATGGAAGTGCTAATAATAGCATCACTGCCACATGAAGATTAGATGAGTTAATACATGTAAAGTGTTTAGAATGGTGCTTGGTACATGATAAGTACTTAATGAATCTTGGCTAGCATTATTTAATGTTTTTGAATGAATGAATGAATGAATGAATGGTACCTCCTATCTTGTCTTCCTTGAACTTATATACTGTCTGTGCTCCAGACAAACAGAGTGACTGTTGCCAATGCATGCCTTCTGTTTTCCTATCTCTAGGTCCTTGCTGATGATATTCCCTTATTCTGGAATGCCTTACACCACTTCAAGGTACCACATGAGGACTTTCATGTCTATGTCTGTCTCCTCCTCTAGACCATTGACTGCCTACGTGTCTATCACCTAACAGACCTAGAATAAGCACCTGCTCTATGCTAGGCCCTGTGCTAAAAACTGTACCCAACAGGAACCAAGTAAACTTTAGGTAAATTGACTAAACTTCCATCTTTTAGGATAAAACACAAGCTAGTCAGTCAGCTCTACAAGTCGCTCGATCCAGTCCCTGTTTTGTGTTGTCTTTGTAGACTCATAGATTGACACTCCCCTCACCTACTTCATTGCTGCTATCCTACATTCCAGTAACACCTACTTATTCTTGATATATCCCAGGCTGCTTCTCACCTTCCTCCTTGCCTTTCTTCATGTTCTTCCCTCTGCTAGGAATACTTCTATACCCTCTTTCTTCCCTTGGCCCTGTACCACTCACTTTGAAAGACTCAGCTCAGGTGTTAATCTCCACTTGGAAAACTGTCTTGAATCCCATAGGTTGGGTCTGGCCCCTTCTCTCTGTCCCCACAACTCCCCCATGCACTGTCTTTGTTGAACTTTGATCACTCTTTGAAGTCATTGTTTGTGTGTGCTATGATCTCCTTAACCAAAATGGAGCCCTAGAATTCTATGGACTGTTTCTCATTCACTTATGACCCCAGTATAGGGTCTGACACACAATAGATGTTCCAGAAATATATTTTTAAAGTGAATGGCATCTATTATCTCAACTTTTTCAGGTCCTGGGGCCAAAAGGAGGGAGAGTGCTGTAGGCAACCATGTTGAAGACTTACCCACAAAGTCTTCCATCATCTGAGGGCTATGGTGTGGGGAGGGTGCCAGACGCAGAAGCTCCTCACCCCGAGGGACAGTTGGGTAGTTGATGGCCTGCACATAGATGCTATGCTTGGAGAGCAGGAGATCACAGATCTTGCTGTTCAGTGCTGCATCACCCACCTAGGCTCAGGAGAAAAGCCTGTCAGTATCTGCTTCCCTGAACCCTCCTATTACTAGCTCCATTAAGCAGGTGGATTGAACCAGGTCAAGTAACATTACTGAATTTTGGGACATATTTTTATAAGAGGCTTAGTCAGTGGCATCTCCAGAATATCTATCAAGGAGTTTCTCAGAGGCAGCAATCAAATTTTAAGGGGATGGGGTGGAGGTGGTACTAAAGACTTTGTCTTGAAGCTGTTTGCAGAACAAGCATGCTGGTTTTACTTAGCTAAAATGTAAATTTTGGGTGGTTCTGGATAAGAAGATAAATCCCTCACGCCATCTCTGGGGTGCTCTCACAGGATTAATTTAAAAAAAACCCAGATATTTACAAAATCAGCCTTTCAAGTGAATATTGGGTTAGCCCAAGGAGCAATGGCTATTTCTCGTCTATAAAATAGTAACAGAGAAGTATCCTCCCCACATCCTGACTTACCAGCACACACAAATAGATGTTATTTAAGAAAGAAGTAGCAGTTCATTTTTAAAGGCAGTAAACACTTTGTTAGAAATCCAAAATAGCAGCTAGCTAGTCCCATGGCTTTTGATTTTATATTTTCTTACTTCAATTATCAGTAAGAAATAGGTTTCACACCATGACCTTACTATACACATATACACATACACATATATACATACATGTGCATATAATCATATACGAAACTAAAATAGATTTCTCATAAAATGATACCATTACTATGTATAATGTGCTCCAACATTTTCTATTTGTTAATTTTAGTCATAACCTACTAAAGTGATGTTATGACCCACTAGTCTTGATGCACAGTTTGAAAAACACTGAATTGTAAGTCATGGGTACACAATATTGTGAGGGTCTGGACAGTCTAATAATCATGACATAATAGCTAATGCAAAAAAAAACTGGCTAATCCAGAACAGCTGATAATTTTTCAAAAAGTGTTAGTAGGAAAGCAAAGAGTTGATGACAGGAGCCGTAGTTTGTAAGGTGTGGGAAGGCTTCCAGAAGAGATAGGAGGGGAAGGCAATGGGAAGGGTGGGGTTCTCACCCGGATGGGGATGATGTGGCTGGGGCAGGGGATAACAGGAAGGCCCCTGTCCATTAGTAGCTGGCGCATGTGCTTGACATTGCGTTGGTGGGCCCGCCGCAGGGCTTGGCCCTCCTCTCCCTTGAGCAGCCGCACAGATTCCAGAGCCCCAGAGAGTACCATGGGAGGCAGTGAAGTGGTGAAGATGAAGCCAGCAGCATAGGAACGCACCATGTCCACCAAGTTACGGGTGCTGGCAATGTAGCCACCCACACAGCCAAAGGCCTTGCCTGGAGATGGGAAGAGGATATGCACAGACCCCATTATCAGTGCCCAGAGGAACAAGGTCATGCCCCAGGTAACACAAGGATGTACACCAGAAGCTGGAGTTCTGTACTCCCTTCCATGACAAGGCAGACAGAGCTGATAATTCTGCTGCTTTGCGATAAGACTTTCAAGGCCTTGCCATATGCAGTGACAAGATAAGCAGGAAGTGGGTGGGGATCTTCATCTGGTTAGGCCCAAAAGTGGAGCTAAGATGAAGCTTGGGGCTGGGTGGGAAAGGAATTTAGAACTACAACTCTCCACTTACTGAGTAGAACCTGGCTATCTGGCCCAACTCAGGGTCTTTTAAAAAAACCCAGATATTTTTTTCAACAGCTCTGCAGTGAAGACAGAGTAAAAGGAAGGAATCCAGGAGTTCCACAGCTTGGGCTGTGAATTCTACTCAAATAGCTCCTGCAGCTTTGGAGAGGAGAAAAAAGGGTCTTGCAGGGGACTCTGTTCTGGATTGTATGTATGAGCAGTTCAAGTCACTCACCAAGAGTTCCAGAAATGATGTCAATCTTGTGCATAATTCCATCACGCTCCCCAATCCCAGCGCCCCGGGAACCATATAGTCCTACAGCATGAACCTCATCCACGAAGGTCAGAGCCCCATACTGATGGGCTATATCACACAACTCCTCAAGGGGACAGATGGCACCTGAGCAAAGCCAAGGAATAGAGGTAAGAAGTCATAACCCTTCCCCAGCTCCATTTAAAGCATGGAGTTTACAACCCACAACTACTTTAGGACTATTCCAAATCTCTTTGTATGTGTTGACTGCCTTCAACTCACTCCTGCTCAAGTGTGCTAGCTCTCCCATTTTCTCTCTCCCTCCCTCTCTTCTTTCTCTCTCTCCCTCTCCACCTCCCAACTTGCTTCTCTCTCTCTCTCTCTCTCTCTCTCTCTCTCTCTCTCTCCAGTTTACGATCAAGGCTTGCCTCTCTGCCTTTCTATTTTTACTTCATTCTGACAACATACCTTTTCTTGTTTATGCCGTTTTCCAGCCTCTCTTTGCTTCCTTTTATTTTTTCCCTACAAGTCTGTGTATTTCCATTTAGGGTTGGCACTAGCCTATGTGATACCTTTGTTTAAATAAATTGAAAAAAAGTCACCTTTTGCTATAGGTTAATGCAGTCCTGATTTCAGATAAATCTGTATGAAAAATGGTACTATTGGCAGCTCTGTCAATATATTTATTCTTCACTGGTCTTCCCTGTTTCTATTTTTCTGTCTTTCTGTCACTATCTCTTTTTTGTGGCCATTTCTGTCTTTGTTTCTATATCTCTATTTTGCTGTTTCTGCCTTGGTTTTCCTTTTCTCTGCTCCCCTTCCTTCTTCTCTTTCTGTCTCTCTCTCTCCCTCCTCCCTCCATTCTTTCTCACTGTTTGTGTCCCTTTCTGTCTACCACTGTCTCTCTCTGCTTCATACTTTCTCTGTACCTCTGTGTCTATTTCTGAGTTTCTTTGTGCCTTTATCTCTGTCTTTTCTATGTCTCTGTTGGAGTGTATTTCTTATTTCTGTCAGTGTTGTTATATGAGGGCATCCCACCCCTCACAGGCTTAGTCTCAATCTATTGAATGAAAGTGAATTAGAAATAATCTGTATATTCCTCTCCATTTTTCATACAGATTTATCATTTTCCATATTATTCTAGACATCTTCTATGCTAATAGTTATTTATAAGGTCTTCAAATGGCTGTGAATCTCATATGTAGACTTTTTGGCCACTCTGCAGATATAAGAGCCCACACCTTCTCCATCCCTAGAAACTACTGAGGTACAGAGAGTTGGAATACAGAAGAAACTTCTTTAGGTAGAAGCAGACTCCAGGTGAGGATTAAAGAATGTGAACAACTGGTAGGGCAACATGAGGGGAGACAACCACAGGAGGTGGAACCTAAGACAAAGGGGACAGTGTGATGGCTCCATGGAAGAAATTTCACCCTAGGATTGACAGTTTAGGTAGTTTCCATCAAAAATAAGAAATCATTCTTTTGTAAATATAAGGAAGTGGAATGGTCCTAACATGGTTTCCACTAGAGAAATAATGAATTAGAGTAGTCTTGCCTGTAGAAATATAATCATGGGATGGTTTTCATTAATTGCTAGTTGTAGAAACATGGGAGTGGGCACAATAATAAGTTCTTCACATATATTAATTTATTTAATTCTCACAGCTACTCTGTTATTATCACCTCCATTTTTCAAATAAGGCAACAGAGACACAGAGCAATTAAGAAAGTTGCCCAAGCTATTAAGTTGTCATGCTGAGATTTGAACACTGATAGTCTGGTTCTACAGCCTGTGTATCACCATTACATGATGCCGATGGCATTTATGCTGGCTAAATTGGGGAATACTATGGACTCTTCTTTTTCTTAGTTGAAAAGTGACAAATTGGAATGAAGTGAAGACTTCTTCCCTTTAATAAATCCAGAAGATGATGCCTAAAACTCATGAT
Source organism: Pteropus vampyrus (assembly GCF_000151845.1). Taxonomy (NCBI): domain Eukaryota; kingdom Metazoa; phylum Chordata; class Mammalia; order Chiroptera; family Pteropodidae; genus Pteropus; species Pteropus vampyrus. Next base: position 102,182 of record NW_011889299.1, on the reverse strand, counting down.
TTCTGCTCAAGAGGGGCAGCAATAGAATGATTTGGGCATTGTTTCAGTTAGGGGGAAAAAGGTGGGAGGGTAAAGGTCATTTATTTCTACTTAAATCATAATAAATGAAATGACTTCTTTCATCTCTAATTCTTACAACCAGATATTTACCTTGGGAAAAACAGGTTCAAATAGTTAGAGTTACCCAAGGTCATAGAGCCAGTAAGTGCCAGAGGTGGGATTTTGAACCTAGGTCTGTCTGACTTAAAAACTGTTTCGATTCCATTGCTTCATACTGAATCTTGAAAAAACTCCTAAGTAATGGTTTGTAAAAATTTCCATTGCAGAAACTAGACACTAAGATCATTGATTTGCTCATCATTTCTCATGGAGGGAGTGTTGTGTGAAGGAAATGGAATCATATGTCCTATGGTGCAAATACTCACTTTGGCACCAATTTACTGAGTCACCCAAGATAAACTGGGTGCTGTTTCTGAACTTTAATTTATTAACCTGCAAGATCGGCATAATAAATGCCTCTGTCCTTTGGCATTTACTGGCTGTGTGATCTTGGGCAAATTACTTCACTTGTTTGTGTCTCAGTTTCCTTATGTAAATGAATACAAATAATAATAGTACTTACCTCATAGAATTGTGAGGATTCAGTAAATTAATTAACATAAAATACTAATAAATTTTCTTTGTACGTAATAAGTACTCCGTAAATGTTGGCTGTTATCTTTGTTTTTGTGAGACCAATGTTGGTGAACATACACACACATATACATACCATCCATGGAGTGAACAGTCTCAAAGGCCACAATTTTGGGTGTCTTAGGATTGGACTTCTTTAGAAGTTTCTTCAGGTGGTCAGGGTCATTGTGCCTGAAGACAAACTTGGCTGCTCCACTGTTGCGGATACCTTGGATCATTGAAGCATGGTTGCCTGCATCTGAGTAAATCTCACACCCTGAGGAACCAAATGCATAATTCTTAAACTTCTGTCCCAGTATTCCTATTTCAACCTTGGGACTGATGTGACAGGGGCAGAGGGCCAACCCTTTCCTCCCTTCAAAGACCCTGCTCTGCTTCCTCCTCCTCTAGAAGCCATTTTGACACCTCTTCCTCCCGTGGAAGAACTCCCCTGTCCTGAAATTCTGACTCCTATACCTCCAGTCATTTCTAATCCTGGTCTGGCCTCTGACTCTTTGGGGGTGGAGGAAATTTTAATTTCCTTAGAAGCTCTAAAGTTTCCTAGAGGACCTAGGACCTAGGTTCCTTCTCCTAGATATGTAAGAACAAGCCTTGGAAAGGAGTTTATCCTAGAGAATGCTTGTTGACTTGGACTGGTGCTAGATACTTCTTGGTCCAGATGAAATCCCACCTTTCTAAGTAGTATCCCTCTGCTTATAGTTATAACGTGGATACTTATCAAATGTTCACAGTTTGAATCATAAGCTCACAGCAAGTCAGAGCTGGAAGGGCCACTAATGACCATGAGATCCAGCCCCTTTAATGTATAAGTGAGGAAGCTAAGATCCAGAGAGGGGAAGACCTTTCTCTAGAACCTGATGAATGTAAGGCTTTTTACTGGGCAATGCTAGGAGGACAGCTAGAGGTGGGAAATTAGTGGAGGGGGTTGATTCCTAGTCCCCTAAGTTGCATTGACATCAAGTAACTCTGGGCTTTCATTAGAGTAAGGGATCACTTATACCTGAGGAAATCAGGCATGACTTCATGGTGGACCTGCTATGAAGAAAAAGTAGACTAGGAGTTTCTTGAGAGCAAGAATCACATCTTTTTATCTTTCTGTCTCTGATTCATAGTATAAGGCTAAGCACACAATAGATGCTAAGTAAACATTTCTTGAATGAATGGATGAATAAACATAACTGATTTATAAGTGAGTGAATGAATATATGAATGAATATATGAATGAATGAAAGAATAAGAGGAATATCAAAAGATGAGGCTGAATAGGTAGGTAGAAGCCAGATTATTTATGGCTTTAGAAGCCATGATAAAGAATTTGGATTTAGTCCTAAGGGAAATGGGGATCTATTAAAAGATTTTGGGCAGGTGGGTAACAAAGATAGGTTTTCTTTTTAAAAATATCATTCTGCCTGATGTGAAGAATAGATTGCAGGAGGGCACAGGTGAAATAAAAAAATATTATATGTGTCTAGATTAGGGTAGTGGCAGTGAAAATGAAAAGAAGTTGAATTGTAATGGTTGAGAAAGGAGTTCACTGAAAACAATTCTGTTGGGGTTATGTGTTACCTTGGGAAAAGTTTCTGAGAAGCAGTAAGGATGTTTATAGTGTGCTAAAGAATCAGCAGGAAGTGAGGAAGTAGATAGCAAGTGTGGAGACTTCTCTCATGTAGTTTTCCAGTTTTAAGGAGAGAACTAGGGCAGTAGCTAGAGAGTGATGAGGGAAATTTTTTTTAGATGCAAGAAACTTCAACATGTTTAAAGAAAGGGAAAGGCTGAAGATGCAGGAGGGAGAGAGGGAGCTGATAGATCAAAGTTCTTGAAGAGGTAGAGGGGAATGGAACACAGAACACCAGTGGCAGGATTAGTCAATGAGAAAAAGGGCACTTCTTCCATTGTGACAGGAGAGAAAGAACAAGGCAAGGACATGTGGGGATGTTCATGTGAGTGAGGGTGAGGTGAAGATATAGGAGGGCTGAGGGGAATGAGGATTGGCAAAGTTTCCCTGGAGACTTGGAGAGTTGACCATGGAAACAGGATTGTGAGTATAGAGGACCTGGTAGAGATTGGGCACCATAAATTTTTTAGTGGCTCTCATCTGAACAATTATATAAGCCCAAGATTGACAGAGGAGATGGAGAGTTATATTCATCTGGAGTCGGGGCTGTGATGGAAGGACAGCAGACATGTGAGTTAAGGACATTGAGAGTGGGGGAGGGAGAAGGTGGGATCCAGTGTATAAGGAAAGGGATTGACTTTAGGCAGAAGGAGAGATGTACCTTCAAATTGTAAAAGGGAGGAACGAGAGAAGCTTAGATGAACAATCATATAAGTTTGTATGTTTGGTGGCTATAAGTTAAAGGAGTCCCTGTCTGGTGATGTAAAATGTGAGATAATTTGCTAAGAGTGAAGGTTTCAGAAGGGGAAGGAAGTTTTAAAAAGCAGATGTAGGGTCATAAAATTACTGTTTATGAGTTTTAAGAGCCCAGTTGAGTTGGGAGGTGACAAATTTATATTATTACTTTTCTGTGAGGTTGGGCAATGTTCCCCAGTAGTGATTTCAGCCTTTGTTTGGAAGGGGAGAAAAGAGAAGGATATGGTCATCCAGTGTTGAGGATGTGTAAGATCGATAAGAAGGAAGGCAAATGGGAGCAAATGAACTCAGAATTGAAGGAAGGAGTGATGGAGACAGGGAGACTGGATGCTGTAGTGCAGGATACTAGCCCTGAAAAAAAAGCTCAGATCCCAGGCTTACCTGGCAGAATTTTGGCCAAGGTGAAGAGAGTAGAGTCATTGGCCACAAAGCAGGAAGAAAAGAGCAGGGCTGAGTCTTTCTGGTGCAGTTCAGCCAACTCCTGCTCCAGCTCCACATGAAACTTACTGGTACCTGAGATGTTGCGGGTGCCACCAGCTCCAGCTCCATGACGCTGCAGTGTCTCCCTAGCCAGGCAAAAACAACAACAACAACAACAACAACAACAACAACAACAACAACAATAACAACAACAAAACAAACAAAACAGTAGACAAGGAAAAGATGAAACCTTTTGTCAGACATTGAAGAACTGGGTAGGTTTCTCTTCCTTGATGGGAGTCAATATTGACTTAGTGATCCTGTGCAAGCTGTGTCCTATGTGGCCAAGTAGAGGGCAGGATGGGGATGACAGAGAGACATGGGCCTTCCTTCTCAGGCTGAAGGCACCCAGGGATGTAGGGAGAAGCTAGGGTGAACTTGAGCAAGTTGGAAGAACTTCTCTAGGAGGTCACATACCATCTCTGACAATACTCATTCTATAGCCAGAGTAAGAGCTCATAGAGAATGGGCTTACTTGGTCTCCCATCTTCTCCTCCGTAGCATTGGACACCCAAGAGTTTAGAAAACATGGTTTGTTGACCGATTTAGTTCATATCTGAGGATTAAATATGCTGGAGCACTTGTACAAAAGAGGTGATGGTGTAACCCTGGCTTTCACTGCCAACTCTGCTTTTTCCTTCCATGTGTGCCTTTGGCTGTTTTCTGGATGTGTCCACACAGCTCATGGCCCCGACCAACTACTCACTGTGTGGCTTGCAAGACTCGAGGGTGCCGGCTCATGCCCAGGTAGTCATTACTGCACCAGACAGACACATCCTTTGAGGCCACAGATGCCTCAGAGAAGTGTTGGGCAAAGGGGTATGCATCAGCCCAGCGGTTCACGGTCTTGAACACACGGTAGGTGTGATCCTGTTTCTTTTCCATGATCTTGTGCCTGAAAAACTGGTCATAACCAAAGACATGGTTTCCTGTAGGAGTAGAGATGGGGATGAAAATAATTCATTTCAAATCACTTCCTGGCTAGTCTATATTTTATTCACACTGTTGATTTTGCATTCTCCAATTCGCTTTCCATTTATTCATTTACTTGATCAGTCATTAACTTGCTGAGCCACTTTAATTCCACACTACTTCAAGGATTCAATCATCCCTTTTCTTATTCAACTCACTCATTGACTCAGTGATTTAATTTTACATTCACTCATGCTTTCTATCCTTGGCATGGCCTCATCTCTTTTCTTGAGATTACTGTGGAAGCCTTCTTACTGGAATCACTACTTCCAGTTTCAGTGGAAAGAATATCAACAGATCTAGTTACTAGTAATCACTCTGCCACTTCCTAGTTGTGTGACCTTGAGCAAGTCATGAATCCTCTCTCTTAGTTTTAATTTTCTCATCTATAGAATGAGGCTAATTATACCTTCCTTGATGAATTGTGAGCATCTGATGACAATCAGAATGTAATACACCCAAACTAACATCTGGCACATAGCAGTATTATGACTATAGTAATAATTAGTAGTGGTAATAATGCTAATAACTAACATTTAATTATATTATTGTAGCCAACATTTAATGAGTGCCTATTACATGTAATTCCCTCTCTTAGGAATTTTATAGGTATTATTGTATTTATTTCTCATGACTTTCCTATGTGGAAAGTTCTATTGGTATCTTCATTCTACAAATAAGGAAACTGAGGCATAGAGAGGTTAGGTAACTTGACCAAGTTCATGCAGCAAGTAAGTGGCCTATAAGTAAGTGACCTAGAGTCTCCACTTCCACTACAAGTAAGTGACCTAGAGTCTCCACTACCACAACAAAATGGAGCAACCCTATTTTTAAGATAAATCGAAATAACATGTGTGAAAGGTCTTGTTAAACTCTAGAACTCTATACATGAGACAGAAATCATGATTGTTGCAAATGGCAACTTATGAGGTAGGAGTGTAAATTGGTAACATCTTTGCTGCAGGGATGTTTGGAAATATGTATCAAGAATTTTTAAAATGCACTTGCTGACATACCTAGAGAAATTTTACAGTATATTTAACAGAAACATTATTGATGTCCAGAATTTATTTTTTAAATAATGAAAAATTACTATGAAAAATTTTCAACCCAGTAGAAAAGTGGGCAAAGAATATAAACAGAAAATTCAATAAATATAGAAAAAGATGCTTAATTGGGAAAATCAAACTGCAAAAACAAATTTTCACCCATCGAACTGATAAAGATTTAAAAGCTTGATAATATCAAGTGCTGGAGAGGGTATGAGACTATGGATACTCTCTTCAATAACTGGTACATCACTTTAGAGGGCTAATTAGCAATATTTATTAATATTGAAAATATACACACACTTACATCCTGAAAATTTCCTCCTCTTAGTATCTATCCTAAGGAAACACCTATGTGCATGAAGAGAAGGTACATTCAATGATGTTTGCTACACTACTGTTTGTAATAGGAAAGATTAGAAGCTATCCAGTAGAGGAATAGATAAATAACCCCTAGTATATTTATACTAAGTCTAAGACAATACTGTATATTATATTGGAACATATTTATATGTATGTAAAACCAACATACAATATAAACTGGAAGAATACACACAAAAAAATTGGAAACAATGTCTTGAAACATAGGTGCTTGATTAACTGTTATAGAACACACTTCAACCATTAATAATTATTATGCAACTCTATGTTTAGAGACAGTGAATGATGCTCATAACATACTGTTAAGTGAAGAAAGCAAAATAACAAACTCTGGGTACAATAAGATCACATTCCTAATAAAAATGTGTGTGGAGGGGAGTCTAGAATATGTGTGTGTGTGTTTGTATGTGTGTGTATGTGTGTTTTAGTCATAGGAAAATATCTGGAAAAAAATACAACAAAAAGTTAATGGTGGATGGTAGAACTCTGATTTAAATTTCTTTATACTTTCCTGTATCTGTTGGAAATTTTACAATGAATCATATTCCTTTGTACTAGGAAAAGAAAACAAATTCCATTATGAAAATGAATATAAACACATACAAAAGAGGAGAAAGGCTCTATGAAGGATAAGAGTGTCTGAGGGAAGCATAGAGAAAAACTAATAGGAAAAAATAAAATATTTAATGAGGCCTCACAACAACCTAGAAACACATCTATAAAAGTAATTTTATTTCTTTCTTATGATAACCTGTTGAGACAAGTATTAAAATCCTACTAAAGGACAGTGATTTAAGTTGCCAAAGCACACAGATCTAGCAAGTGCCAGCATTAAACTCAGACTCCCATTGGTTTCAAAGTCTTTCCTTGCCATTTCCTATACCATGTCAGAAGCCCTTTCAGCATTCCTTTCATATTCTCAAGCCCCTTTATTTCCACCTCAACACTCACCAGTTATGTGGTTCTGAATCAGGTATGTGGCCTCTGAAATTTCCTTTGGCTCCTGTGGACTGGAGAATGGCTTCCTCAGGCTGGTTGAGACCAGGGAGCTGGGTAGGTCTGAGAGAGAGTATGAGATACATTGGCCATGAAGAGAGGGGACATAAAGAAAGCATGCGTTTTCCTCTTTAAACTCAGTACAACACACGATAATTCAATTTTATGAACTAGGGAAGCCTTCTGCAGAGAGAAAAAAACGTTCTGCAAAGTGAGCCCCTATTCATTTCCCCAAGTGGAGACTCCTATGTCAGTAAACTTTCTATGAGGTGAATTACACTTCTCTCCACCAGGACTTTCCCTTGGGCAAAGTAACTAGGGCAGCCACCCTGAGTCTTACACTTGGGAGGTAGATGTAGGGCAGTGTATCTTATTCTTCTTTTCTCAATGTCATTAAAATTCAATTTTGAAAATTTTACCCTTAATGATATCCCAAAAGAGTCTATAAAAAATGTCAACAATATGGCCATCTCTCAAGTATGCTTATCTTGAGTGGTCTGTACCATTTAAATTGATCCGAGGCTCCATACCCTTGCATAAGATGTACCTGCTTCCAACACTTATTCTTTAATGCAAATTTAGGTTGTCATAGAGTGGTATTGCTTAAATGTGGAAGCCCAGCCTGTGGGGATCCATTTAGCCACTTGAGAGAGAAGAGGCAGAATGCTAAAGGGCTTCATTTAGACTAATGGCTAAAAGTTACGGGAACCTGTGCATGTATGTATGTTAGGGAGGATGCATTTCAGTGCACAGTCTAAGCTATTGCCTACCATGGTTTCCCTGGAAAGACTGGACTTCCAATCATGAGATGTGTAGTAGCTGCCCTTGGATTAGCCTAGCTCAGGACTATAGTGAAATGAATTCTAGTGTACGGAATAGAGGTTGAATGTGATGTAATTTGACTCCAACCTGTCTTGAAAGTCTTTACATCCTCCTGGACTTCTGGGGCCGCCTTCTGCACAATTTTACTCTTCCCATCCTGGAGTTCAGACAGCATGAAGGGACAGTGGCTCTTGGCCCAAGATGGAGAGTCTATGAAAAGGAAAGAGAGTAAGTGGCAATGCATTTCTAATCATAAGTTCAGTTTAACAATTATTACTGAGACCTATTGTATTCCAAATCTCCATCTTAAGTTATGGTAGAGAAATAGAGATGGATGTCTGGTCCCTGTGCTAGGGAAGCTCCTAAACTGGCAGGGAAGAAACACACTGAAGACACATTATGAACAGTGCTGGGATGGGAGAGAGGGCATAAGCTATGGAAGTCTAGAAGAGAGAGGGCACAAGACTCAGAAGTGGAATTAGATGAGCTTGAGGTCTAGGCAGGCTTCATGGAGGAGATGATGCCCAAGTTAAGTGTCTCATGAGAAATATGAGATACTCTGGTAAAGGCTATGGGAGAAGGTCATTTGACAGAAGCAAAGGCACAGAGCTTGAGACAATAGAATTGATCTAGTGAATTTTAAGTAGTTTCATAATGGCTAGAGTATATAGAGTGTGAGGGGCATGAGAGTGAGTGAGACTCTTTAGCGATACTGGCAGAATCTCAGGTATATTTTTAGGCCAGCTCATTCTGCCTTGACACTCTTCTCATGCCCAGTATGACTTGGAAACTTTCTCCAGGACCCAGACATTCTCCCCATTTGCCAGCAGCCTCTTCTTACCTCCTCCAGCCTTGGTTGCTTTAAGGTGAATTTGAGAACAGGTTGGTCCTTTGGTGGCCAGGATGGGACAGCGTCCAATACCAAACAGGAACTGGTGAATCTTAATCACCTTGTTCAGGAGGCCTGTGGGCCCCTGGGCAAGCACTGGGCAGCACTGTAGCAACATAGCTGCTGCCACCATCTTGAGCCTAAAGTCCTGCAAAAGATGTGGAAGAGATGAGATTCCATCATGAAGTCTTGGCCAAAAGCCAAAGGTCATTTTTGTGTTTGATCCTTTGCCTTTAGCTTTCCACCTAATGCTTGCTGCCCTCCCCCAAAATGCCCTTATTGTCCTTCCAGGGTAAAAATTTCCCAATGTTAAAATGTCTCAATAGATCAGCAGAGAGTAAGAAATAGGAAACTGACTGTTAGACAAAGGGGTGAAAAAAAGAGTTCCAACTGGTGGTCAGAAAGCCTGAATTCTGATTCAGACTGCCACTGAACCCCTCTGTGTCAGTGAAAGTTGTTGAAGTGTGATTGTGTGTGGCAGGATGAGAGTTGATAACCTACCAACCCTTTGATCAACACCTTAAGACCAAGAATTTTTCTAAGAATATTGACTTCAGCCAAGTGACAATTCAGCCCGAGAATTCAGGCAGATCACATTGACCAGGGTTCCTGAGGCTCAGCCCAGGGATTTTTCCTGAGCAGGCACAGGCAGAGAGGGAGAAGGAATTTAAGGCCTCAGGTATCAGCTTAAGTAGATTTAGGAAATAGGATGAAAGGGCAAGCCCTAGGCCCTTCAGGCCATGTGCCACCAGGCTGGTAGTTTGCTGTTTTTGGATTTGCTCTTGGCTTATGGAAAAGCACTGATAGAGAAGGAGGGGAAAGCAAGACCCAAGGGATGTAGAAAACAATTTATGGGTGAATGAAAGAGGTGGAGGCTAAGACAGAGAAGAGAAAGGGGACAGAGAGAAGATCATAAAAAGAAACCAAACACACATAGTAGGTGTTTAATAAATATCTGTTGGATTTGGGAGTAAATTAATGAGTGAACAGGGACTCAAATGGAGAAAACAGAAGGAGAGTAGGGGAAGAGTCAGAAGAAAAGAAAAATTGAAAAGGAAAAAAGAAGGAAAGTGAAAGAGAACAAAGGTGCAGTGGTAGTAGTGGAGTTAGAAGTACAAAAATTATGAGAGAGAAAGAGGTCAAAGTAGAGGGAAATGGGACAGGGCAGAGTTAAGAACAAAGGGAACAGAACTGATCCAGAAAAACAGAGGACAAAAGGATGGTGGGAAATACAGAAGGGTAGGGAAAGAGACTAAGATGAGAGAAAGAATGATGTGAGAAAGAATGAAAGAGATAACCGAGAGTGTGAGGGAGGGTAGAAGGAGGGGATAAAAGGACCGGGGGGGGAGAGAGAGAGAGAGAGAGAGAGAGAGAGATTGAGTAACAGAGAAAGCAGAGATAGAAGCAGAGATAGATATATAGGACATGAAGGGGACATGAGGAGAGCATATATAAACATTCAGAAAACTGAGAGCAGGAGAGGAGAGAATCTAGCAGGAGCAGTGTCAGTCAGGAACAAAAATAGAGAAATGCTTCCAGAAATTGTGGGGGTAGGGGAGAACAACAAAAAAGAGTTAGGTGCAGAGGAGCTTGGCCCTGCTGAGGGAGATTAAAGAAAGACTGAGCGACACAGAGAAAGTAGAGACAACATCAAAAGATAAAGAGGTGGCTAAGATGGGTTGGGGTTGGGATGAGGGAGGGCTGAGAGATACACAAAGACAGCTAGAAAGAGCAAGAGGGAGAAACAGATTAACAGAAAAAGAGAAAAGTGGATATCCAGTGTCAGAGGATAAAGAGAGAAGATATGGGATAGGACAATGGGAAAGATATGGAGGAATGTGGAAAGACTAAGGCCCTGGCACCACCAGGAGAGCTACCAAGTAGAATCTAATAGCACCTCTAGTCCTGTTAGATATAGGGTCTTAGGTTGTGGGATGCAAGTGAACAGGAGGAACTCATGGCCCTTTCTTCATACAGCAACCTCCTTCACTTCCTACAGAGCAACACCCCTCCCTTCCAGATCTCATAAAGCAAGCACCCTCCCTCTAATTCACAAAGCAACCTCTTCCCCTTGTTCCATCCCAGAGCATCCTCCCTCTAACTCTCATAGGCTGTCATAGGAACATAGGTTAGTATGTGGGGCAGGGTGTGTGAGCCCTGAAATTGAGAAAGGCCAAGGGATATTTAAAAGACTAAATGAAACTCATCATGTTATGCCTTCAGTTCAGTGCCTGGCATAAAGTAAGTTTTCAATAAATGCTAACTTTTTTAAAAAAAAAATTCAATTCCAGATTCCCAACTTCCTGTTGGACATTCTTGAAAAGTCACTTCCCCTCTCTGGATCTCAGCTCTCATCAGCTGTCAAATGTAAGGTATTTATGCCTATCTCGTATGGTAGGTAATGAATTGGAGCCAATGCCTACCTTGTATCTGGAGATGAGTTTCCCTTCTTCTGCCTGCTTGCTAAAGCTAAAGCACTTGGGGGCTGAGCCTGCAAACCACAGATAAAGTCCCCAGAGTTTATCTCCATTGGGGTTTGACCACTCCCAAGATGATACCAGGGTGTGGAAGAGAAGAGGAGCTCCTTTCTAAAATCATGTCTGAGCATCTGGCTCTGGCCGACCCTGGCTATTGGTGGTGGGGAGGAGTGGATAGCCCAGGGAGAGCCAGGCAAGGCAGATGGCCAGATTCCAGGCTCCTGTAAACTCCTTTCTGCAACAATCATGTCGTCAGTAATGACAATATTGAAGTATGTAATGGTAAGGAAAGCCTTCAAGATTGGAAGCAAAGTCCAGTCTTGCTTTAGGATGATGGTGGATTAAGGCCTGTTCCTACTCCCTCATAAAAATGGAATAAGTACAATACACTCATCATTGCTAAGGAGTTTTTGGCCATGATATTCTCAGGGATCTCAAAAAATATAGACTACTTCTTGGAATTTGTGGAACTATTAAGTTCTTTCAAGCTTCAGTTTCAGTTTCTCTGCTCTGATCATCCTTTCTGGGAATTTCCCTTGCCTCAGTCTGCCTGTCCATCTTTATGACCCATGACCTTATAGTCTAGTTACCTTGGGCTCTGTTTACATTTCATCCCACTACCAATCATGAAATTGGAGTGCGTAGAATTGAATAAAAGAAGTATTTTAAGCAATTTAAGGTATTAAGAGCACAGCCTCTGGAGCCAAACTACTTGGGGTTGAATCCTGGCTCTACTACTCACTAGCTCTGGGAACTTAGAAAAATCATGTCTCTGTTCTATGGCTTATATCTATAAAGTGTGGATAATAACTTTGCAGGGATGTTGTAAAGATTCAGTAAGATAATCTATATAAAGTATATAGAAGAATGCCTATCCCATAGAGAATACTGAAAAAGTATTAGCTTTTTTTTTTCTTTCTACATTTTCTATGTAGGGAAATTGAAAGTACAGCCAAGGGAGGTTATGTCACAAATATACCAGACCAGGTCTGAAAAGTAGATTCTTGTCTCAACACTGATTCTTGTCCTCATCCTATTACAATTTACTATGTGAATTAGGGCTCTGTACTTTCCCTCACTGGGCCTCAGTTTTTTTCACAGACGCTAGACTAGGTTACTTATAGATTCCATCAGATTCTAATAGTCAAATACTCATAGGGTACTCACTGTGCCAAATCCTGTTGGAAATGCTTCACATGCATTAACTGATTTAACCCTCATGACAACCCTGTGAGGTAGACACTAATATCAACTTTATTTCAAAGATGAGGAAACTGGGGCCCCAAAAGATTAACCTGTACAGGTCACAGAGCTAATAAGTAGGAGAATCAGTATTTGAACCTAGGGGATCTGGTTCCAGAGCCTACTAACTTAACCAATGTGGATCTATGATTCGAATATTACTACATATTTTCTTGACTGAGAGCCTGGCTCCAGAGGTTAATCCCCTCTACTGCACTAACAGGCCCCTTTCTGGGACATTCGATTTTGAACTGTGACCAAAGAAACAGATTTCTAACTGAAGTAGAATTTCAGGCACTGGTGAACATTCATTCATTCATTCATTCATTTCACTCCACCACTTAATTTACAGACCCATTTTTGGCAATCCCTGCCATGGGTCTTCCTAAAACAATGATTTTACTCAAAAAGATAATGGTGAAGTCTTGAGCCAAATGATTAGAAGGTTTTCCTTGCACCTTAAAGTCCTCTCTTATGTTGGCAGCCAATCTATAGTCACAGAGATCAGAAGAGCCAACCACAACTCTGTCCCAGCAGAGAAACAGAAACCACTCATTGCAGCATTCCTTCCCCTTCTCTGCCCTTCTAGACCTCTTTGTAACAATCAGTTAAGTCTGGAGGGAATGTCGTCACTTCATTTCAAGAGTTGGTAGCATCAGGCTTTATTTTCCTTCCTAGCACCTTCTTGTCATCATGAAAGAATCAAATAGTTTTAGATGCCTGGAGGCAGAGAATCAGAAATTCTTAGAAATGAAAACTTAGAAGACCACAAAATCAAAATTAGGAAAGACTGTGGAAATCATAGGCCAAGTCACTTTTTAGAGGGTGAATGACTTGCCTAGGGTCTCACAATGAACTAGAGCAAGAATGCAACCCTATTGACTTTCAACATAGGGCCATTTCAGTGACACAACATTCCTCTTTCTCCTTTCCCCTTACTTCTGCTAATTATCTCTCAGTTCCTTCAAATCTCCTCTACCCAATTCATCATTCCCATCATTTCCACATTCTCTCAGTTTTCTCTCCCTACCTCTGACCCAATGAGCCCTGCTGTCAGTTGAGCAGAGAAAAAGAGTTAAAGTGAGCAAGGAATGGAGAATTGCTGGAAGAAATATCAAGACATCTTCCTGAGAGACAGAAGAGAGGAAGAGAGAGACAGAAAGACAGTGAGATTGAGAGATACAGAGTAGAAGAGACAGAAAGGAAGAAAGAGAGATTTAGAGAAAAATATACAGACAGAACTCAGATGAAAGAAAAATAAGAGAAAGCTAGAGTGTCAGAGAGAGATGAAGTGAAGTGAGTAATGTTGAAAACTAACAAAGAGGAGGAAACGAGGGAGGAAAAAAAAACAAAGGAAAGCTAAAATTGGGAAAGGTAGGAAAAAACATAGGAGAGAAAGAAAGAAAATGACAGAGACATTTTAAAAAACCAAGTCAGATGTAGCCAAGCCAGACAGTCAACATGTGCAGCCTTGAGGTATATAGGCAGACCAGAAAGAGGATACCAGGTTGAAAGTGACTCTTACCTGTTGCCCTGCACTGAGGACGAACGAAGGACGAGTGGGCACTGTGGGTCAGGACTTGGCATTTATCCCTTCCTTCTTGGCTCAGCTCCACCCACCCTGCCTTCTGCTGGCCTGGCCTTGCATTGGCCCCAAAGGTATCTTAGCCTAGAGATAAAACCCAATGTAGTCCCTTCTTGCCTCCTCCCCCTCACCTAGCACTGGCTCTGCCCTCTCTATTTTCTTTCCCTTCTCTCTCTGGGGTAGTAAAATGAACTTGCTGGGCTTTGGAATCAGACCATCCATGTATAGCTAGGACACCTTGAGCAAAACAACCTCTCTGGCCCTCAGTTTCCTCAACTATAAAAGGAGGGCAATAAAACTCAGAAACAACTGTAGCACAAGTGGGAAGGACTCTCTAACAGTCAGCTTCCAAGGACGACCTCTAGGACATTGTAACGATTCAACAGCATCATGTACAGAAAACACTAAGCACAGTTCCTGATCCAAAGAAATAACAACTAATGTTGATTGAGTGCTTACTATGCATCAGGCCCTTTGTTAAGTGCTTTACATGGATTAATTTAGCCTATCCTCATAAGGACCTTAAAAGATAGGTATTATCCCCATGTTACAGATGAGGAAACTGAGGCTCAGAGAAGTGAGGTAATTAACTGATAATTACCCAGCTAGTAAGTACATAGACTAACTATGAACCCAGGCAGTCTGGTTCCACTCTTCAAGTACTACTCTTTCTTTCAGAATATACAGTTTAAAAATTTGAAGTTCTCTTTTCTATTATATTTTTCTCATTCCTTTTTAATTTTTCTTCCCCTCTTCTCACTGTCTTCTTCCCTTCTCAATCGTAAGGCAACAGGACTATGTCATAACCAGGCAATTTCATCTGTGGAGATTATCATCATTAACATAGTTACACAATGGGATCATACTCTATATATTGATCTGAAATTTCCTTTTATCCATGAAATTTAGGTTACTTCCAGGGATTCCTCCCTCAATTATGAATAATGTTGCAATAAACACCTTTAGGCATATATGATAATATATTTTATAAGGTAGAATCCCCCCAAAAATCTTGGGTCAAAGAGTATATAGATATTTAAAATCTTGATATTGTCAGTTTGCCCTATACATATGCTATATATCTCTGCCAATGGTACATAAGAATGTGCGTATCTGATCTCTTACCAACTTGCCACCACCACTCATTTTTATTAACTTTTAAAATGTTTGTTAATACGATAGCCACTAGATGTGCTATCTCAGTGTTGCTTTGTTTGCTTTTCTTTTATTATTAACAAGATTGCTCAATCTTTTCATGTTTTTTAGTCATTTATTTCCTTTTGTGAATTGCCCAATCTAGTTCTTTGCCCACTTTGGGGATGGGTTGCCAATAAAGAGTAGTAGGCTAAAAATATGAGCTCTGAAGTCAGATTCACCCAGGTTATTTCACTCAGTAGCTGTGTGGTTCACTAAACTTCAGCTTCCTCTCTGTAAAATGGGGGAGTCATAGAATCTATCCCATAGGATTGTTGTGAGGATGAGATGTAACTATTATTATTGCTGTTGTTTGTAGTTTCCTTTTAGAGTTGGAGACCTTTGAATAATATAGATATTAATCTTTTTTCTGTGATATTTGTTGCTCCACCTGGATTCATCAAGTCACTCAACAAATATCTATCGAGTGTCTACAGTGCACCAGGCACTGTGTTAGGTGCTTGGGATAGAACTGGAGAGTGTGAGTATAGCATGATGTACTTAACCATTTTTTTTAAAGTAAAGATTGTCTCCAGTTCTGGAAGATATTCAAATAAACTTCCAATAACCTTGACCTCCAACTCTAGCTAGTTAACCATTTGTGACATTGGAAACTGAGCTTAGATATCATCAAACTTGAGAAGCCTTTCTTAATCCCCACGCTGGGTCTGGTCCCCCTTTTTGGCCTCCCAAACCTCCCTGCCAGTACTTGTTACACTGTAATATCAATATTTTGTTTTGTTTCTTTCTCCCCCATAAGACCTTAAACAACCTGAAGATAGGGATCTAGAACCATTGGCAAGAAGAGCTGTCAGAAATACTTGCTGCATTCAACTGTATTTGCTCTGATCCTCCCACTTGTTCTGCTTGTACCCAGGAAAAGAAGTGGGGGATAAAAATCTATTGAGGGTGGTGGCAGACCTCACAGGTGTCCTAGAAAAGCACATGAAGTGCCCTAGAAGTTTATGAGACTTCCCAGGTCATTGGGATAAATGCTTAGGAAGCTTCTCTGTACTATTCTTGGTCCAGGTGAGTACGTGAGAGAGGGTCACTGTGGTTGTGACTGACACCACCTCTCCATTGCAGGGACGATGTTGCCTCTTTTACTCTCCTTTTTAAAATAACTTTTTTTATTTTTCAGTTACAGTTGGTACACAATATTATATTAGTTTCAGGCGTACAACATAGTGATTAGATATTTATATAACTTATGAAATGATCACCCCTATAAATCTAGTACACATTTAACACCACGCATAGCGTTATTACAATATGTTTTACTATATTCCTTATGCTATTCTCTACATCCCCATGACTATTTTGTAGCTACCAATTTGTACTTTCTAATCCCTTCCTCTTTTTCACTCACCCCTCTAACCCTCTCTCATCTGGCAACCAGCAAAATATTTTCTGTATTTATGAGTTTGTTTTTGTTTTGTTTGTTTCTTTATTTTGTTCTTTAGATTCCACATGTAAGTGAAGTCATACACCATTTGTCATTCTCTGTCTGACTTACTCCGCTCAGCACAATACCCTCCAGGTCCATCCATGTTGTTGCAGATGGCAAGATTTCATTGTTTTTTTGCTAAGTAATATTCCATTGTGCATGTATACCATATCTTCTTACATATATCTGTGTGTGTGTGTGTGTGTGTGTGTGTGTGTGTGTGTGTGTGTGTATAATCTTCTTTATCTATTTATCTATTGATGGACACCCAGGTTGCCTCCATATCTTGGCTATTGTAAATAATGCTTCAATGAACATATGGATTCATATATCCCTTCAAAGTAGTATTTTAGGTTACTTTGGATAAATACCCAGAAGTGAAATTACTGGATCCTTCTTTGTCTCTGGTTATAGTCTTTGTTTTAAAGTCTATTTTGTCTGAAATAAGTATTGCTACCACAGATTTTTTTTTTTATTTCCATTTTCACGAAATATCTTTTTCCATCCCTTTATTCAGTTTGTATGTCTCTTTTTAATTTTTTTTGGGTGAGGCAATCCTTTGTTGGCCTCACAGATCGCAAGGACCTTGTCGGCTTACAATCCTTTATTTTTTAAAAAAAATTTTTATGCCTACAGTACCTGGTCTTTCTAGGTGGTCCCCCATCCAAGTACTAACTAGGCCCTACCCTGATTAGCTTCTGAGATCAGATGGGATCAGGTCTGTTCAGGGTGGCATGGCCATAGACTGTGTCTTTCGATCTGAAGTGAGTCTCTTGTAGGCAGCATATGTACGGGTCTTGTTTTCTTATCCATTCAGCTATCCTATCTGTTCATTGGCGCATTTAATCCATTTATATTTGAAGTAATTGTTGATAGATATGTAGTTATTGCCATTTTATTATTCATATTTTTTATGTCTTCTCTTCCTCCTCCTCTTCCTCCTCCTCCTGTTTCTCCTCTTTCCCTTTCTTCTTTGTCTCTCCAACATTTTCTGTAATACTGGCTCGATGTTGATGAACTTCATTAGCTTTCTCTTGTCTGGGAAGCACTTTATCTATCTTTCCACTTTAAATGATAGCTTTGCTAAGTAGAGTAATCTTGGTTGTAGATCCTTGCTTTTCATCATTTTGAATATTTTGTGTCAATTCCTTCTGTCCTGCAAAGTTTCTGTTGAGAAATCAGCTGATGGTCTTATGGGAGCTCCCTTGTAGGTAACTAACTGCTTTTCTTTTGCTGCTTTTAAGATTCTCTTTTCATCTTTAACCTTTAGCATTTCAGGTATGATGTATCTTGGAGTGGGTCTCTTCGGGTTCATCTTGTTTGGGACGATATGTGCTTCCTGGACTTATATGTCTATTTCCTGTTACTGTAAAGATTGAGTGTTTTTGCTGTCTTATCTTCCAAATCGCTGATTTGATTTTCTCCTTCATCTAATCTACTATTTATTCCTCCTAAGGTATTCTTCATTTCAGTTATTGTACTCTTTTTTTTATTACTGGTTCTTTTTTATGTTTTCTATCTCCATTTTTATGTTTTCTATCTCCTTGTTAAAGTTCTCAATGAGTTCATCTACTCTTCATTTAAGTTAATTGACCATCCTTATAATCAGTGTTTTGAACTCTGTGTCTGGTGAATTGCTTGTCTTTATTTTGTTTAGTTCTTTTTCTAGAGCTTTGTTCTGTTCTTTCATTTGGGACATGTTTCTTTGTCTCTCCATTTTGGTTGCCTCCCTGTGTTTGTTTCTATGTATTAAGTAGGGCTACTATGTCTCCCAGTATTAGCAGAGTGGCCTTATGTAGTAGGTTTACAGCCCAGTGGCATAGTGTCCCTGGGCCAGGTGCTCCAGGTGTGTCCGTCGTATGGGCTGTATGTGCCCTCCTGTTGTAGTTGAGCCTTTGTTGCTGTTTGAACATCAATGAGAGGCATTGAACCTCAAGCTGATTGTCATGAGGACAGGCTGATGACTATAGCGGAGGAGCTATTGTGCAAGTGTTGGCCTTACAGAGCAGAATTTGATTTATCAGGGCTCCTGCCCAGTCTGCCCTTTGGGTGTGTCATCCTCAGATGCACCCTGGATGGTCCTCTGGATCGGTCTGAAGCCAGCCACTGAGGATGCAGGACAAGGGCTCCTGTAAGGGGCCCTGTCACAAGTCAAGTTCAGTTGCAGGCTGTGCCCTGCCTGAGGCCGCCTGGAATGAGCCACCAAGCAATCTGCAGATGGGTTTAGAGGTGCCTTGAGAGGCCAAGCTGGGAACTAAGGCTGGCTGCCGGTAGTGTCAGACTTGGGGCTGCTCAGCAAAAAGTACAGGGCAAGCTGGGGCCAAGTACTGCTTGACTGAGTTTTGTGAACCTTTGAGAAATTTTAGGACAGTCCACAGCATGAGCCAAGACATGCCATTTGTATGGAAAAGCCACTGGAAGTGGCTTGGGTGGGCCTGCAATTTGCGTGAGTCGGTGTCTCAAGGACTCTCCAGGGCAGGGCAACCAGTGTTAGCCAGGCTGATGAAGACTCAAATATGGTGCCCAGTGGCTCCTGCACACCACGAGAGAGGAGGGCTCAACAAAGGAACAATGAATTCTGCCAGCACTTTTGTTTGAGAGAAAGCTGCCTCTTCAGCCTTCGCCCTGAAGCCAGACAATTCAGTTCTTCCCTGAATGTC
The DNA here is from genome assembly GCF_000151845.1 of Pteropus vampyrus. Taxonomy (NCBI): domain Eukaryota; kingdom Metazoa; phylum Chordata; class Mammalia; order Chiroptera; family Pteropodidae; genus Pteropus; species Pteropus vampyrus. The sequence goes on along the minus strand of NW_011889299.1, from coordinate 82,924 downwards.
CCTGGTGCCTTTAAAGCTGCTGCGCCATTGCCGGAGCTCAGAGCAAGTGAGTCTGTCAGCAAGTTAGTTCACACCTGGGCCCTTGAAGAGGGATGCCTGACACTTCCGCAGCCCGTTGTCCCACTCACCCATAATCTCCAGTGGGTTTTACAGCCAGAAGTTGTGGGAACTTTTGTTTCTGGCATAGGGAACCTGTGCTGGGCTGGGACCTTTTGCTCCTCAGGGGAGACCTCTGCAGCTGAGCTATGCCTTCTGATTTTTAACCGCCACACATGGGTGTGGAATCAGCCTGTTCTGCATCTCTGCTGCTCCTACCAGTCTCCACATGGCTTCTTCTGTATATCCTTAGTTATAGAATTTCCGTCCAGGTTGATTTCAGGCAAATCTCAATGATGGGTCATCTGTAGTTTAGTTGTAATTTTGATGTGGTTGTGAGAGGAGGCAAGCACAGTGCCTACCTACTCTGCCATCTTCACTAGAAATCTCTTTTTCTTTCTTTGTGGGTGGTGCTTTTGTGGGTGTGATCTCCTAGAGAGACAATAGAATCTGGGCAGGTGGCGGGGGGAGTGAGTTCCAGTCCCAGATGCTCTTATGGCATCTCCTCAGAGAACACCTCCCTGAACTTCCTCTCCTCAGTTTCCTCTCTTCCTGCACTGATTTGTTCTATGTTTTGGCTGACTTCTACCTGCCTGGGAATTCCTCTGTGGTCACCCTAAATCTGATTCATTTCTGTATGCTCATTGTCAACCTAGAAATGAATAGAAGTTTAGATGATGTTTGATTGAATACACTTCTATGATTTTGGCGTTTCAGCTTTTCACTTTGCAGCTGCACTGCAATGAACATGATGGTGCTTAAATATTTGCATCTTGGATTACTTTCTTAGCATTAATTTTCTAAGAGTTTTATTGAGGTATAATTTATATACCATAAAATTTATCTATTTTATGTGTAAGATTCAGTGATTATTAGTATATTTATAGAATTGTGCAGCCATGACTACAATGAAATTTTAGTATTAATTTTAGAGGTGGAATTACTTGATCAAAGGATGTGAACCTTTAAAAGATTTTTTTCATGCATATTATCAAATAGCTCTCTAAAAGGACATGCCAGATAGACCCAACCATCTGTGACAAATAGGGGTTGAGGAACATACTGAGCTTTCTTAAGTTACTACCTGAAGGGTGTCTCTTTATCAGAATCTCTCTCCTCCATTACCTATACCTCCTACCCAGATTTTGCAGTGAACTTCAGAGAGCAGCCTATATCCTCATAATTTCTGATAGTTATGTCCCAGATGTGCCATGGTTCCTTCTTTTTGTAAAATGGTTTTGTAGTTTCTAGTTTAATTTAAATAACACATTTGTTTTTTTAAGATTTGATAGAACCAGCCAGTATAATCACCTGAGCCCACTGTCATTTAGCGGTGCTGGTTGGGTTATTATTTGACAACATGCCCAATGGTTTCCATGGTTATTTATTTATATGAATATTTAACTTCTTCCCAATCAATTTTAGTAATTGATATATATTTTTTAAAAACAGAGTAATACAAAAAATTCTGTTAAGATTTTTGGTTAGGTATAAAATTCTAAAATATAGTCTTTTCTCCATCAGAGTATTGTAAATATTATTTTCTGGCTTTCTAACATTTAGTATTGGAGAAAAGATGTTCAATGGTCAGGCTGTATTCTTTCTTTTATAAATAATCTTTATGCTTAATTGTAACATCTTCCTATTATAAGAATTCAGAAAAGTCCTGGGATATATCCTAATACAAGTAGTGTTTCATTAATCCTGCATAACAATGTCAAATGTTCAACAAAATCTCACATATTCTCATACTAAATTTTAGCACATTTTGGAACAATGCCTGAACTTCTTTTTGTTTTAAATTCTAGATAAAGCTCTATTTACTATCATTGTTTAATTGAAGAGCATTCTGAGATTGCAAAGTGAGCTGCTTAAAATGTTTATATTTGGCCTTTTTTAGTAAGAGTATGATCATCGATCTAACAACAATAATTTTCACTACAGCATTATCATAGCAAAAGTATGTGTTTCATAAAGAAAGTTCCATTTTGTGTCATGGCATGTGTAACATGTGAATTATATGACAGTACTATATGTTTCTCTGTTGTGCATAGAAACATTTCCTTCGGTTTACATAAAAATGACTTCTTGAAGACTTATGCAGTTTCCTGTTTATAGTTTTCTGGTTTTTGGTAAACAAGAATATTTTCTTTCTCAACCCCATATTAAGCAAGCAGAGAGAGCAAAATGAACAAAAGACAAAGAAGTTTGAAAGTGCTTAGTGTGTTTCAGGAAACACTGCAGAGAAAAGATGATATTTTAAAATAAGTTATGAAGCATAACTTTACCAGGTAGAAGAGAGGGAAAGGGAAATCCATGCAGAAGGAGCAATATCAACAAAATCAGAGAGGTTTAAAATTGTTTACTGTGCTTCAGGAACAGTAAGTTCCCCAGATATTATAGAGAACAAGAAGAGTTGGAATTACTTGTTCAGTTAATTTTTGGAGGATGAGATCTTATCTTGGTGCTTGGTTTTTCTAAGTTTCACTGCCAGAATGAATAGTGATTAAGAATATGAGCCCTGGTGCCAGACTGCCTGTGTTCTGCCATTTATTAACTGTGTGAACTTGGGTAGGTTACTTAACCTCTCTGAGCTTCAGTTTCCTTGTCTATAATATGGAAATACTGATAGTATCTACTTGATAGAATTTTTATGAGGTGTAAAAGAGTGAAAAATGAAAAAATTTAACATAAAGTATGACATACAGAAAGCCATCAGCAAATGCCCTTTTCATTTGATTTCACTTTTATTTCTTTTACTAATCCTTATCTCTCCCCCAAAAGTATATGTCTCATTTCAGGCTTCATCATTTGCATTCTCCCCACTGGCTGCTGGCATGATCTTTCTATCTCAGAAATCTGAACATGTCATTCTGCTGTTTAGACTCCCTCAGTGGCTTCCCATAGTTGCCACGAAAAAAAAAAAAACAGAATTTTTTATAGGGCTAAAAAGCCATCCATGAACTCTCTTCTGCTTACATTTTATGTCTTATTTGTTGACACTTACATGCAAGTTTTCCTTTGTCCAACTCTACTCTCTTTCCTCCTTGTCTTTATACTCTTCTCTCTGCCTAGAATTACCTTTTCCAATCCACCTTTATTTGTTGTTTTGGTTTAGCTTAATAACTTACTTGTTCTTTAAGATTCAATTTAGATAACATCTACCCTAGAAACTTTCTTTAACTTGCCACTTACCTTTGACAGTGATAGATGTCTCTCCTCTGTGCCTCCTTGATCCCCTGTTTATGTGTCTACAAGACTTTAAGCTCTTCAATGGCAAGGCAAGATTCATATACTGTTTGACTTTATTTGTATGTCTAGTAACCTAAAATAGATCTTGGACCATAGTAGGCATTCAACAAATGTTTGCTGATGGAATGTATGAAAAAGGAACATAAAATGGTTTTCTCTGTGTCTTGTTTTTTCTTGTTCTCAGACAATGGGAGTACTGGTTACTTTCTTGGATTAGCGTAATTCACAGGGATTCATGGAGGTGACGCTGCTAGTTGTTCCAGACTTGGGCCTCTTTCTTTAGTCTCAATACATGTGCTCATGTCCCTGAGAATCCCCATCCTCTCAGATTCATGGGAAGCTATATTTTAGTTCTCAGAAACTCTCCAGTCTGTATTTTTTTTTTCTTGCAAATTCTCCTGTATGGCCAGGACTGAGTTCTAAGAGGGTTCAGTGTACCAAAGCCAACTGTCACATATGCCTGTTAATTTTTTTCAGATGATGAGATTGATAAAAGTTCTATTCCAAAGCAGGAAATGCCTATAATAGAAGAACTCCTGGAGATGTTACCAGTAGGGTTACTCCCCAGGCCCCCAACTCTGGAACACTTCTGAGTATTAGAGCAGGTTAAAGTGGCAGGTGGGACAGAGCCTGAAATATGCTTCTTTCCAAGAAAAAAAATTTAGTTATATCACTAAACAGCCAGTTGCTCATGGGGGAGGGTCCCTGAAAATAACATCTATGAGAATAACTCAAGTCTCATGATCCAAGGAAAATGGCTATAGGCCAAAGAGTCTGGTGTAACAATTCACAAGATTTCACCATCATACCAACTCAGAATTTTTAGGGAGTCAGAGAATTAGTCTTAAAGAAAGACCTTACTAGGGTAACTAGTTTTTGAAGACTTTTAGATGAAATTCAATTCTTATTCTCTATCAGAAAATTCACAAAGTGGAAAAGACTGATAAATGCAGCGACTGTGAAAAAGGCCTTTAGCAGAAGCTCTTAATCTTGCTAACTATAAAAAAAAATCAATAGTGGAAAAAATCCTATGAATACAATATCTATGGGTAAAAAACAAAACAAAACAAAACAAAAAACTTTACTTAGAGCTCCAACCTTATAAGACTCAAAAGATTCATAGTGATGTGAAGCTCTTTGTCATCTATACATCAGGCCTTCAATCAGCCTCAGGCCTGATTAAGCATCAGCCATCCATGCCAGTGAAAACCTCAATGAATACAATGTATGTGGCAAAGCCTTAATCAAAGCACAATCTTATCAATCACAAGAAAATCCATGACAGAAAAGTCATTGTAATAGATACTATGAATATTGATTCCTCCCAATTCAAGCCTTGTCTCTTTTTTGGCCCTACCTCTTCACTGGTCCACCCAGTTCTTACTCCTTGTTACTACTAGAATGTTCTCTTTAAAACATAAATAATAATAATGCATATAGGTATAATAAAGAACTTATGTATAAAAACTTATTCTGGAAGCAGACTTTAGGAAAGGAAGTAAGTGGTAAAATATACGCAACATAATGTTTATCATTGTAAACATTTTTATGTGTTTGATTCAATGGCATTAAGTACATTTACATTCCCGTGCAATCATCACCGCCATCCATCTCCAGAACTTTTTCATGTACCAAACTGAAACTCTATACCCATTAAACAATAACTGTTCATTCCCCCTTCCCCAAGCTCCCACCAACCACCATTCTACTTTCTGTCTTTATGAATTGGACTTCTCTAGGTACCTCATATAAGTGAAATACAGTATTTGTCCTTCTGTGATTGCCTTATTTCACTTAGCATAATGTCTTTAAGGTTCACACATGTTATAGCATGTGTCAGAATTTCCTTCGTTTTTAAGGCTGAACAATAGCCTGTTGTAGGTATATGCTACATTTTTGTTTATCCTTCCATGGACATTTGTATTGTTTTCAACTTTCGACTTTTGTGAATAATGCTGCTATGATGTTAATTTTTAAGATATATCTCAATTCCATTTACTTCTGTTCATCTTTATTACTACCTCCCTAACTCATACATGAACTACTACATCAAGTTTACTAATTATAAACTGCTAATTTTTAGGTATTACATGCACGAATTTCAAATATCTAATATGGAATCTCAAGGCATTTGAATAATAATACCTAGTAAATTATGAAATTATAAAAACTTCAAAAAATTTGACTCCTTATAAAAAGTTATCATCAAGCATAAATTGACAACTTGCTTATGTACAATAACACAGTATTTCAATGAATATATGCTAGACCTGACAATGATGAGCCTATTACTTCAGGGAGAGCAAACAAAAGAGCATATTTATGTTTTATAGCTAGAGGAGATCACTGATGTTTCTAATCCAGCCAGTTTAACCTAATCAATCTCTAACCCATACAAGATGGGTACTCTAAAATTCTCTTTGTTGAGAAATGATGATTTTTAGACATAAAGTAAATATCCTGTACCATCTATTAAACAGATAAAGAAAAAAAATCGGTCCTTATATATTAAGACTATGTAAATCATATGGGTAGAGAACAGAGTTGGATAAGCTTTCTCCTTCCCATGCTTTCTCCTTTGGGCTCAGAGGCATCTACTGGGGATAGGGGGAGGAAGAGGGTGGAATTCGGAGGGGATCATTGTCATCTTGTGTTTTTTAGGCAGGTTCAGCCTTTCCCTAATTACCCATCTCCCACCCCAAAACTAAATCTGCCAAATGAAAGTCAACGAAATGTGAAGCTGCTAACTTGAGAATGGATTCTGTAAAAATGGACATGTAACTTTTTTTCATTTCCTGCAAAAATCAGTTTGCTTTAGAAACAATGTTATATTTGATGGCTCTTGTTTTCAGTCCCACTTAGAAAAATATTTTACCTCTAAAGTTGCTGAAGCAGTTCTTGAACCCAGAGAGCAGACATGAGGAAATAAGGGAGTTAGGTTAAGGCAAAAATCCTAAAGGTTTTAGCAAAAAGAGTAAAGGTGGTAAAAGTCTAGGAAACACTGGCATAGTCATTAAAAGTGAGGGCTCTGGAGACAGACATGGGTCCCAATCCTAGATCCTCTACTTTCTGGCCATGTGACCTTAAGAGAATTATATTTTATTTCTCAACTCCAGATGATTCCTCTGAGAAAGTACAATGATGACCTAACTCACAGGGCAGTTGTGAGAAAGGAAAGAGTCCTTGTAAAGTGCTTAGCAAAATGCCTGACATATATTAAGTGATCAATAAATGTTAGTTATTATCGTCATGACAATCACTTCTGAAATCAGTGTTACTCCCAAGGGAATGTCACAGGGTGGTGAGGCTGGTCCAGTGATTCTCATGATTCCCATCATGTCTCTCTTCAATTTCCTTTGTGGGTTTGTGTATGTGGATGGGGTAAAATAAACTTAACATGAAATTTAACATTTTAATTATTTTTAAGTATAGAGTTTAGAATGTGCCATGCATTTTGTAAACTTTAAAGTACTATGCAATTTTGATGTATTTTTTTTATTATTATAGCAAGTCTCCTTTGTATTTCTCATAGCATGTTACCATTTTAAGTGTACAATTCAATGGCATTGAGTACATTCACAATGTTGTGTAACCATCACCACCATCTATCTCCAGAACTTTTTCATCATCCCAAACAGAAACTCTTTGCCCATTAAACAATAACTCCCCATCTCTCTCTCCCCCCGGCCACTGGTAATTTCTATTATATAGTCTGTTTCTATGAATTTACCTATTCTAGATATCTAATATAAGTGGAAACATAAAATATTTGTCTATTTGTGCCTGACTTATTTTACTTAGCATGTTTTTTAAGATTCATCCATGTTGTAGGATGTATCGGAATTTAATTTCTTTTTAAGTTTGAATAATGTTCCATTATATGTATATACCACATTTGTTTACCCAATTATCTGTTGGTGGGCATTTGGGTTGTTACTACCATTTGGCTGCTGTGAATAATGCTGCTATGAACATTAGCGTACAAATATCTATTTGATTCCCTGCTTTCCATTCATTTGGGTATATGTTCAGTAATGGAACTGATGAATTTTATAGTAATTTATGTTTAACTTTTTGAGGAACAACCATACTGTTTTCCATAGTGGCTGCACAATTACAATAACACCAGTAATGTACCAGGATTCCAATTCTTCCACATCCACACTGACACTTTATTTATTTATTTTTTTAAAATCATAGCTATTGTAATCAGTGTGAAGTGGCATTTCATTGTGGTTTTGCTTTGCATTTCCCTAATGATTAGTGATGTTGAGCATCCTTTCTTATGCTGGTTAGTCACTTGTATATCTTCTTTGCAGAAATATTTTTCAAGTTCTTTCTTTCTTTCATTTACTCATTTTTAATTTAATTTACTTTTCAATTAGTTGAAATTTAACATTATTTTATATTAGTTTCACGTGTATAGCATAGTAGTTAGACATTCATATATGTTATGAAGTGATACCCCTAATTAGTTTAGTACCCACCTGGCACTATACGTAGTTATTAATATTATGAACTATATTCCCTACGTGGCACTCTACATCCCCGTGACTATTTTCTAACCACAAATTTGTACTTTTTTTTTACACGTTTTAATTGTTTTTAAATTAAGTTTATTGTGGTAACATTGGTTAATATAATTATATAATTTTTCAGATGTACATTATAATTTGATATCTATATATTCTATTGTGTGTTTACCACCCAAAGTCCAGTTTCCTTCAGCTACCATATATTTGATCCCATTTACGAACTTCACCCTCCCTCTACCCCACTATATTTGACTCTCTTTAATTGTCTTCCTATCCCGTCCTCCTCCACCCCCTACCCTCTGGTAACCACTAGTCTATAGTCTATGTCCATGATTCTCTGTTGGTTTGTTTGTCCTGTTAATTTGTTGCTTTTAGGTTTATATCCCGCATGTTGTCGCAAATAGTAGTATTTCATCTCTTCTTATGGCTGAGTAATATTCTATTGTATATATGTACCACAGCTTCTTTAGCCAATCATCTGTCATAGGACACTTCGGTTGCTTCCATGTCCTGGCCACTGTGAGTAATGCAGCTATGAACATCGAAGTGCAAATATCTTCAGATATGGGTTTTCAAGTCTTTAGGGTAAATACCCAGAAGAGGGATTGCTGGATCATATAGTAGATCAATTCTTAGTTTTTTGAGGAACCTCCATACCGTTTTCCATAGTGGCTGTACCAGTTTGCAGTC